>NW_024062120.1:0-191021 GCF_006381635.1 Hibiscus syriacus | reverse complement strand
TTTCTATTAATTCAATTAATATGGCAGGTTAATTCGGTTAAAATCGAAGTTTGAACACTCTAATATATAATATTAATTTTTTAATAATTTCGGTTAACCGACCTATTCTGAACCGAATTAACCAATAATGGAAGTTTAAAAAAAATTGACCGTTAACAAACTGAACCTAAAACTAACCGGAAAAACTTTGATTCAGTCGATTAAATCGGTTTTAACCGAATTTTGAAAACACCTATTCTAACCCGGAAAACAAAGGGTACAGCTGAAAATGGAAATAAAATAAAAGGGTTGAAATAATAAAAAGCAACAGCTTTGGAGTTTTTTCATAAATATCGAAGAATACAAGCGCCACAACGGAAAATGAATAAAGTTTTATTTTTTATTCAAATTACCGGTTACTCCCCAATAACCTCACTAACTCCACATTCTGCAGAAAACACGGCGTAATTTGAAGCAAACATTAAGGTTACAATAGTCATTAAGTTTAAAGTTGTCTCAGCAAATCCGGCGGGTTTTGGAAATTATCTAAGTTAAAAGGGCTTGTTCAGTAAATTCAACTAATAAAGCCATTATGATATCTGCAGCAGCAAGCCAAATGGAAAAAGCTACAGAAAGTAAATTCACTTGGAAAAATTATGAGAAAGTTCTGAAAAAAAACACCGATAAACGTTTGATGGATTGCAGGTATCTCTACCAATTCGTGTTGCTAAAATTAGAGAGATTTTCCCCTTTCCATATATTATTCCTCAGCATAGATTCTTCTCTTTCTTTCTACTACTGTAATAATATTTTTTTGGGTCAGTAGTGTGTTAATGAGTTTATATTTTGTTTTTTATTTTATTTTTCTGGGTAGCCATTAAAACTTGAAGAGAAGCTATTTCAGAGTTGTACCTAGGAATTTCAAGCTGTTCTCAAGTGTTTCTGGGCAGTTGTTAGAGTCAACAAGATGTCTCAAACCAACTGGGAAGCTGATAAAATGTAAGTCTTATCAAAGTTTGCGTTTTTTTTTGTGTGTGGGTTTGGTTGGGGGGGTGGCTTCAATAATCTTTTCAGTTCTTTTTATTGTTTGATTTTGGGTTCTGGTTATATATGCCTTTATGGGTTTTAACTTGTTCTTTCTGAAGTAGTTTAGATTCCAAGTTTAGTTCTTTGAAGCTGGTATTCCTTAGGGTTTGTTTCTTCTGGAACTTGTAGTTACCGTTATGCTCCTTTGCAGCATTTGTGTTCTTTATTTTATTGAATAAATAAATTTGATTTAGGGTATTTTATGTTTAATGTCAGTAATCTGTTCTGAAAAGACTGTTGCATCAAAACCTCCTTGGTGTTATTTATTTCTGAGAACCTCTCTTGGTGCAATATCTCGTTAAAATCCAAAATTTTATAAAGCTGATCATAGGAAGGGTTACATTTTTTTTACGATAGATTCGAATGTCTTTGCTGATAGTGTTGTGAAATTTGATTTGCTGTTGTAATTAGTGATTATTGGCCATTTATTGTCTCAATAACAGGTTAGATGTGTATATCCATGATTATTTAGTGAAGAGGGATTTAAAGGCTTCAGCTCAGGCATTTCAAGCTGAAGGGAAAGTTTCATCAGATCCTGTAGGTAAGAAACTAAGTGGGGTTCAGGAATTATGTTAAAGCAGAAGATGACTTATTCTTACTTTTTAAGGTTTCCCTCTTTTTACCCTTAGCACCAAATTTGGTTGGGAAAATTTAATGTTTTCATTGATTCTAATGTTCTGAACCTGTATATCCAGCTATTGATGCACCGGGTGGTTTTCTCTTTGAATGGTGGTCCGTTTTCTGGGACATATTCATTGCCAGGACTAATGAGAAGCACTCTGAGGTTGCTGCGTCTTATATTGAGGTCGGTTTTGATATTGTTTCACTTTTTCAATTTTAAACTGTCAATTTATTTTGATGACCTAGCATCAAAATTTCATTTTTGCATCTTTTGTTAGGTAGATGGTGCTAATGAGAAAGGATTGGGTTTGACATTAAGGCCCATCTGGCATCTTGCACTTCTGTTTTGATGTTCATTTCTCGCTATTTTACACCTTACTTTAAAACTTTAGAAAGTATGGTAGTGCTTCTTGTGTCCGAGTAAGTCAAATCTTTCTTTTTTTATTTTGAACTTTTAAGTGAGAGAACATTCCTTTTAAGTTTTACCTTAAAACATTAACTGATAACCAGCTCTTAATATGGGAGCCTCTATGTTGTGCTTTGTTGCATGACTGGCTAACTAAAGGTTTTTGATCCTTGAAATTAGGGAAGTGACCGATGGCTGGACAAGTGTTACTGGTGTATTTTGCTAAATTTTTTAATTATTTACACTTATAGTGTATCAAATCCTTAAGCATTCCAAATTATTTGTACTTCAAATATGATTATGTTTATGGTGCATTGTGGTATTGCAGACACAGTTGATTAAAGCACGAGAACAGCAGCAACCTCAACAGCCTCAACATCAGCAGCAACAGCAACAGCAGCAACAACTGCAGATGCAACAGCTTTTATTGCAGAGACATGCTCAGCAACAGCAGCAGCAACAACAACAACAACAACAACAGCAACAACAGCAGCAGCAGCAGCAGCAGCAGCAACAACAACAGCAGCAACAACAACAGCAGCAGCAGCAGCAACTACAACAGCAGCCACAGCAGCAACAACAGCAGCCACAGCAGCAACCCCAGCAGTTGCAGCAGCCTCAACAAAGAAGGGATGAGTCTCATCTCCTGAATGGCAGTACAAATGGACTTGTTGGAAATGACACACTCATGCGTCAGCCTGCTGCAACTGCTAATGCCGTGGCAACAAAGATGTATGAGGAAAGACTAAAGTTGCCACTTCAAAGGGATTCTATGGATGAAGCGGCCATAAAGGTAGGTGGATCTTCTTTAATTTCTTAGAAACATGTTATTCTTTTAGTTGTTAACCATCAAGGAATTCCCTACAGCAAAGGTATGGTGAGAATGTGGGCCAGCTTTTGGATCCCAATCATGCCTCAATCTTGAAGCCTGCAGCAGCAACCAGCCAACCTTCAGGGTGAGTATTTTTCATAATTTTTTATTCTCTTAAGAGCCTACAGCTGCAACCTACAGCTGCTGATGATTTTCTATTGCAATCTGAACAAGGGCATATGAATGTTACCTAAGACAATTTGCATAAATGTTTTGCAAGGTTTTCAATTTAAATTTTAGGGTAACTGCCTTCAATCTTGTGGTTAGTCTTTTGTATCATGAATTTGAACCACATAACAACCACAAACAAATTGGAACTGTTTCTCCTTTTTATCTGAAATAGCCAGTAACAAATATAGGGTTTGTTCATGCAAACTCCAGGCAAGTGTTGCATGGTACATCGGGTGGTATGTCTCCACAAGTTCAAGCTCGGGGTCAGCAATTGCCGGGAACAACACCGGTAGGCTCACATTATATTGACCTTCAATTCTTGCTTCTCTGATTCATGTTCTAAAATTTATCTGGAAGCAGGACATAAAGAGTGAAATAAATCCAGTATTGAATCCCAGGGCTGCCGGTCCAGATGGATCTTTAATTGGAATTCCGGGTAGGTTTATTTCATTTTCTTGGATTCTGTTTGAACTGCATCGGCCTTTGAAAATAGAACAAAAATGATAGTATTAACTCAACCTCAACTACATTTTTTCTTGTTCTTGTGTTGGGCTCTGTTTACTTAGAAATTTGGAAGATAAATAATGTGATGTCATTTTTTTTCAGGCTTGAATCAAGGTGGCAATAATTTGACTTTGAAAGGTTGGCCTTTAACAGTAAGTTTTATAAAGATTTGCTTTACCTTAGTGATAACGCTTAGTCTCATAGTTATGCCTATTTGAAATATTTTTTTTCTCGTTACATATATTTATGAATTTTAAATTTTACTTTTCATGTAGCGCTTTTGAATGGTCATCGTTTTCTCTGTTTCTAGGGACTGGACCAGCTGCGATCTGGGTTACTACAACAGCAAAAGCCTTTTATACAGGCTCCTCAGCCCTTCCACCAACTTCAGATGTTGACACCACAGCACCAGCAGCAACTCATGCTTGCTCAGCAGAATCTGACATCACCAGCTGGTAGCGATGAAAATAGAAGATTGAGAATGCTGTTGAATAATAATCGGATCATGGGCCTTTCAAATTCTATTGGTGATGTTCCAAATGTATCGACTTTGCAGGCAGGCAGTCCACTCATGAATCGGGGAGACGCAGATATGCTGATGAAGGTATTATTGACTCTAGGAAGTGTGCTTTTCCTACCCTTTCTCTTGAAAGGAAATTTTAAATTCCCCCCTTTCATTTTCTATGTATTTTGTTATGACATAAGTTTTATGATCTTCCAGTTTCTTAGAATATCTAATCTGCCTTGCAGTTAAAATTAGCTCAGTTGCAACATCAGCAACTGCAGCAGCAACAAAACAGTAACTCGCAGCAGCAGCAACAAAACAGTAACTCGCAGCAGCAGCAGCAAATTCAGCAGCATGCACTCTTGAATCAGCAGCCACAGAGTTCTAATCCAAGTCTACTTCAGCAAGATAAAGTTGGTGGAGGTGGAAGTGTGACCATGGATGGTAGCATGTCAAACTCATTTCGAGGGAATGATCAGGTGTCCGCCCTTTTCTAGTTACCTTCAGTTCATCTTGCCAAAAGGATTCCCGAGGGTTTATCTTGCTTCTATGTGGCACCCTACTGGGTGTGCCTTATACATGTTCAGGGCTTGGTAGAGATTTGTAATGTCCCTTTTGGTGAAATTTCTAGCTAATAGACTAACTCTGGTTTTGAAATATCCATTATTTCTTCTACTCCATTCCCTGCTCTTAGAATACTGAAATCATTTTTATTAAATATTTTTTGGTAGAACTTTGAATGCTTTATTTCTATGTTGCTCTTCCCTAATATTATAATCAATTAGTTTTAAAAACCATATTCTTACCGTCTTTTTCTTGTAGTGTATGGTTTTAAAAAATTTAATGAGCGTGCTAGGTAGAGAGAGAGTGAGAGAGGTTGTGGTTAGTCCCATTGTCGCCGTTGAGGAATGGACCGTGTTCATTAATGATCTTAGTATGAGGGTCTCAAGGCGTGTGTTAAGGGAGTTCTTTAGTCCTTTTGGTCAGATTCTGAGGATGTTCATTCCTCGTTTTTTAGAGAAATCTAATTAGAAGTCCACTACTTTTACCTTTGTTCAATTTGCTGATGAGGAAAGTAGGAAGAAAGTAGTTCTGTCTGTCAATGGGAAGTGGTTTGATGGGAGGAGAATCTTTGTAGGGGTGGCTAAGTACCAGAAGGCTAGTAGGAGGGAGGCAGTTGCTGGGAAGAGGACGTTGGGGAGTATGCCTAAGAAGTTTAATACCTCTACCTCTGGGAGGATTGCTATGTCGCTGAATAGCTTCAGGGATGACAGATTGTACAAGGAGGTTGTGCAGCCTGATGCTTTCTTGAGAAGGGCTCAAGTCTCAGGTCCAATCCATGATGGTTTTAAAAGGGAAGCAAGAGGAGGGGAGAAGGTTCGGGAGTTGTTCATTCCGAAAGACAACTCGGATTGGGTTAAAAGATCTCTTTTAGGGATTTTGAAACCAGATTTGAGTTTTGAGGCTTTAAAGGATGCTTTGTTGATTGAGGGCTTAGGGTTTCAGGTTTCAAGATGGGATTTTGCATGGAAGGCTTGCATCATCACTTTTGATTCGGTTGAGGAATTCTCTTTTGCCTGGGAGAAGGTGGTTTTTTTATAAGAATTTCAGGCCTCGTTAAAAACTTCCTTCTTGATTGTTGGAGCTAGTAGTGTAACTCCTTAATCAACAGGAGGAAAAGAATGCCTAAGGATTTTATTGCACATAAGAGATTACAAAAGAAACAACCTTGCAAACACCTATAACAGAACCGATGAACAAAAACAACCTAAAACCACCCATAAATAGCACCACTAGTCCATTCAATTCCTTCATTAGGTAACACATCAACCTCTAAATTGGATGTCCTATTAACCAATTCTAACAACACCTAATGCAAAACAAACCAACATTACAACCAAAAACTTGAAAAAAAAGGCCTCTGAAAATAGATGCCGAACAATTAAGTATCAATTGGAGGAACAAGTTCTAATGAGATATCGCAATCTTCGGGGACCCAAGAGTTAGGTTTGAAGGATGGATTAACTTCATGCACCATAATCTTGAATAAATTATCACCGACCTTCAATTCCAACAACTCATCAGTTCTCACTTGATCTTTTGTGAGTATTTGGATTTTAACCCGATCAAAAGACGATGGAAACTCGCAACTATTGTCGATTGATAATAATTTGCCCCACTTTGTTGCAATGCTTTTGAAAGTATCCCAATTCCAAGCGTGAAAAGGAATACCTTCGCAAACTAACCACACGCGACGACAATTCACCACTAGGCTCTCGGACCAAGTTTCCACTCTGGAAAACTATTCTGTAAGAGTCTCTAGATAGTCATCCTTCATGATTCTCAACGAATCAGAGTCTTCAAAAACCATTAGAACTATATTTGCAGCAACCCTCATTAGTGTGAAGCCAGCAAGTCCTTTAGCTTGAATTTGGTTAGCAAGATTACCAATTTTAATGAAGTTCTTACACTATCCCACAAGACAGTTATTCAGCACGTGTAGCTTATCCTCGTCTACAACGGCCTCAACTTCAGAGAATTTAATCCCCGAAATATCTTCCAGGCCAGACTTACAGCAAACAACAGTCAAGGACTTTCTCCAGTAAGATTGTCGGGGTCTGTACTTAGCCAAAGAGACTAACTTTGCTGCCATAAATATGATTACCATTCATCTTTGAAATCGCTATCTTGGCTTCTTTAATTGTTGCAAAGCGAATAAACCCAAAACGAACCCCTTGCGAGTTTCTTTTTTTGGGAATGAAGGCATCAATAACTTTACCGTATGTGCCAAACATGGACCGAAGTCTCTTCCAATGTATCGTCTCTGGAAGGTTTTCGATATAAATCGTGTAACAACCATTTTTGAACCCATTCCCGAAACTTGGTTGACCTTCCTTCGACCAATTATGAAAACCACTTCTACTCCTCGCTACTTTGGGAAAATCTTCATTGGAGAACCCTTTCGTAGTGCTCTCCTTGGTTCCATCATGATCAATATCGACGTTAGGAAGAGCTAGTACTGCCTGAACTACTGAAAACTTCCCGACCCTATGATTTCCTCCTTGAGAAGAAGACCGACCAACGTCATCTTTTCTAACAGGTGGCTAACAATCCAATGTTGCTTTAACAGAGCACTGCTTCAGAGGATTGGGTGAATGTGGACTATCACCTGACCTCGCTAAATACGTTCCCAAACTTTGCTGATTTTGGGACGTAGAATCTTTTCTGAAAGTAGTATCGTCGGGCTCAACTGTCCAACCAGCTTCACGAGCCAAGGCAACTAAAACATCGTTCATAGCAACATTCTGGGGAATAGGGAAATTACCGAACTGCCTCAAACCAGCCAGCAAATGTTTGGTGAAAACTCGTCTGAATCGTTTTCGAATCTTTGTGTTCTCCTTTTCATTCACCTTTGAACGTTTTTCCTTACCAGAAAAAGATGAAGTGTTTGCACCAACGAGTCCAGCGGTTTTGAATTGCCTTCCTCGTGATATTGTATCCTCAAGCATTTTAAGTTCCTATTCTCGCTTCTTCAAATCAGCCACTAGAGATTTGAGTTCCTTCACTCTCGCTTCTAAATCCTTGGCTTCAAGAGGGACAGATGAAATCCTAGTCGTTGAAGGAGGAGCAGAACAATGACCCGCAGAGGATGCATCCATCGCATCTGATCCAGCAGACCTTGGAGCATCCACTACGTCTGTTGCAGCAGACCTTCGATGTCGCCTGGGCTGGGACGGTGGTTGAGGTTCTATGGATAGATCGAAACTTACAGAGCAAAAAGAAACGATTCTCTATGCAAGGAAACACAGGTTCTGGTCGCGAAGAGAAGACGAGTTCGAAGGTGAGACAGTGTCGAACGTTGACGGCGGGATCGGCGGTAGACAACAGAGGAAGCTGTGAAGATTTGCGTCAAATGGCAGTGATTTTCGCAAATCTAAGACCAGATCCGAAAACACCGTTAGCCGACGAACCTCCCAGGAAAAAACGCGTCAAAACTAGGTCGGAGTAAGGCGGCGAACGGCTGACGGAGGCGGCGGGTGGCGGACGACGTCGGGGGACAATGGGTGTTTGACGGAGGAGAGAAGATTCAAAACGGGCTCGTGAAAATTCAAAATTTGAAATCACCTGGGTTAGAGAGAAGCTTGAGCTTCTCTCACTAACACGTGCTGAACAACATGAAGCATAGCTCTGCTTCAAACATATAGAGAAGAAGAAAGTTGAGATGTCCTTGTGTTTTGATTGGCTGGATCCAGTCCTGAACGAGAAGGGAGTCCCCATGGCTGTGTCAGATTGAATTGAGTGGTTTGCCTTTACGGTGTTGGAATGAGTTTTTCCTTGGAGCAACTTATTGGTAAATGGGGGAGGTTCTTATGTTTTAAGGAAGAATCAAAGATCAGGACTGATATGTCGTCGGCAAAAGTCCTGCTCAGGGTGGAAAGTCCTTTTGATGTCCCTAGCACGGTCACTGTAGGATCCTATGGTAGATCGTTCTTAGTCAAGATTGCCATGGGGTCTGTGGTGCCCCCATCAGAGGAGTTGGGGAGGAGGAAGGAGTATTTTTTTAATAATTTGAATTGCGATCTTGCGTTTTCCGTGGTGGAGGATGGTCGGTGTCCTATTCTGGCAGTAGACAGAATTCTTTCTGCAGAGAATTCTAGGCTTAAAGTTTGCTCATGGTTGAATAATGGACAGGGTAATGGTGGGAAGGGTGTTAGTGGGGGACAGGCCTCATTGAGTAAGTCAAAAGCGGATTCTTCACATGGTGGGCAGTCAATTTTCCTGGATATTAGGTCCCCTCTAGTGGATGGTCACGTGGGATTGGGACTTAGAGATTTTTCTCTTCCAGTTGATAAGGTCCAGCCGGATGATAACGAGGACTCCTTGCTCCCTCTAAGGATGTTTGTCCTTCGGGGCCGGCTTTTAATTTTAATGGGCCGGGGACAATTGTTTTCTTCATTCCAACAATAGAACAAACCTTCCTGCAGAAGATGGTAGTAATTTGTTGGGGAGGATGTGCACAAGGGAGGGGGGGGAGTCAATTCAAAGTGTTCAGGAGGTCCATTTGGTTAATGAGCAATCTGTTGGGCAGAGAGATAGCCTTGGGGATCTTCGTTCGGTTGCTATTCCGATTGGTTCTATGAACATGAAGGTGGTCATGGAGGGCCTCAATTTAAACATTAATGAGGATTGTTGTTCTAATTCGAGTGTTAGAGATAGTATCTCGCTTCCCCGAGATAGAACCAGTCCAGTCAAGGTCCTTTCACGGTTAAGAGTGGCCCCTACTCACTCTGGCAATGTGGGCTTGGAGGGTGAAGTGGTCAATTTTTTTGATAGAGTTTATAGAAGGGTGTTCAGAAGTATGGTCAAGGATTCCTTGGATCAAGCCAGGGAACCCTCACAGTCTGCTCAGGATTATATGGAAGCTAGGATAGAAGCTGCTACTACTAGGGAGGTTTGTAACATGCTGGGAATTTCGTTTAAAGGGGGGAATCAGACTTTAGAAGAAGAGTTTGTTAAGTTGCAGTTGAAGGGGTCTCGTAATGGTTCCTGATTGTTTGAGTCGGAGTGGTTGGGGGTGTTTTGAAGTCTAATTGCGAATGTCTAATCTTAAATTTATTACTTGGAATGTTAGAGGGCTTGGGAAGAAGGAAAAAATCAGAGCAGTGGCTAGGTTGGTTATTAATGAAAAGCCGTCCCTTTTGTTATTACAAGAAACTAAACTTTCTGTTTGCCGTAGTGGTTTGAGGAGGAAGCTAGGGGCTAATTTCCTACGAGGCAGTAGTTTTTCTCCTGCTGATGGTTCGGCAGGTGGCTTGATGTGTTTGTGGAATGAGGATGCTTTTGAGGTCTGTTCAGAGCATAAGGACAGAAGATTTATGGCTCTTTTAGGGAAATTTAAGTTGAGCAATTTTGAATGTGTTATAATAAATGTATATGGCCCTTCAGTAGAGGCCGACAAAGAAGAGTTTTTCAGAGACTTCATGTGTTATGTGGGTATTTTGACTGTGCCTGTTTGTATGGGGGGATTTCAATGCTTATCTTGTCCCTGAGGAGAAATGTGGTTTCACTTAGAATTGGCACTCCATGGATCTGTTTAGATCTTTTATTCATCGTTATAACCTGATGGACTTACCGCTAGTAGGGAGGAGGTTCACTTGGTGTAATTTTAGAGAGTCCCCCACTTGGGTTAGGCTGGACAGATTTCTTATTACTGGCTCATTTTTAAATCTTCATCCTAATGTGATCCAAAAAATGCTTCCTAAATCCCTTTCGGATCATAATCCTGTCGTGTTAGTAGAAGAATGCTTTAATTGGTCCTAAGTCGTTTCTTTTTTTAATTATCTTTTAGAGGAGGAGGGGTTTGTTGGGGTGGTTGAAAATTCTATTGCAAATTCGAGGAATGACTTCGGGTGTAGGGGATTATTTTCTCTTCTTAAAGGAACTAAGTTGGTTATTAAGAATTGGCCAAGGATTAATCATAGAGGGTTTTCGGTTGCAATCTCAGATTTGGAAGCGAGGATAAATGACCTGGAGTTGAAATTTCAGAATGGGGGGATCTCTGCTCAAGAAAGGGAGCTTCTTGACATTTCGAGGAAGGAACTATGGAATTTGCATAGGAAGGAGGAGAATATTTGGTTACAGAGGTCTAGATTGAAGTGGAATAACAAGGGGGATAAAAATACCAAGTTTTTCCACCTTTGTGCACTTAATAGAAGCAGAATTAACTCCATTTCATCATTGAAGGTAGGTGGTGTGGTTATTTCAGACCCAGTTCAACTGAGAGGCACTATCTTTGACTATTTCAAGGCTGTCTATAACTCGAATTCAACTCTAGAGGTGGAGGTTATGGATCTCAACTTTGCTAAACGGAATCACGATCAGGTGACAGTTCTTGAAAGGAATTTTTCTGAGCAAGAAGTGTGGGAGGCAATTTCTCAGTCGGACAGCTCCAAAGCGCCGAGTCTGATGGTTTCAAGATGGGGTTCTTTAAGAAATTCTGGTCAAGCCTGAAGGTTTTTATTATGAAGTTTGTTGAAGATTTCTACAATGGAAGGAATTGGGAGCATGGGGTAAACCGTGCTTTTATAACTCTGATTCCAAAGATCAGAAATCCGGAAGGCATTGAAGACTACAGACCAATTAGCCTAGTTGGCAGTCTGTATAAAATTATTTCCAAAGTTCTTTCTAGAAGGCTTGTGTCTGTTATTAAAGATATTATAAGCCCTACACAGTTTGCCTTTATCCCGGGTAGGCAGCTTCATGAATGTGCTTTCTTAGCCAATGAAGCTATTGATTTTTGGAGAAAAAAGGGGAGGAAAGGCGTTGTTTTTAAGGTCGATTTTTGGCGTGCTTACGATTCGGTGGAATGGCCGATCTTATTGAGGCTTTTGAAAGTTATGGGCTTTGGTGATAAGTGGATTTCATGGATTAAATTTTGTATATCTTCTGCTTCTATTTCGGTTCTTGTTAATGGTTCTCCCACTGAGGAATTTATGATGAGCAAAGGGTTAAGACAAGGCTGCAGTTTGTCTCCTCTGTTATTTAATATAGTTGGGGAACTGCTGAACCTTATGTTGGTTAAGGCTGTTGACATAGGATTGTTTGAAGGGTTTAGTATTGGTAGGGAGAATAATCTTTTCTTTTTGACCCACTTACAATTTGCAGACGACTTAATTATTTTCTGCAGGGATTCTCCTACTCAGATTTTGAATATTAGGAGTGTTGAGGATTTTTAGTCTAATGTCAGGACTAAATCTTAATTTATCCAAGAGTAAGTTGTATGGTGTTAATTTGGAAGAGGATCTTTTAGAAGAATGGGCTTCGGTGGTAGGCTGTGGTGTGGGTGCTCTACCTATGACTTATCTTGGTCTATCGATTGGTACTTCCAAGAATTCTGATCTGCCGTGGGAACCGGTGATCCAAAATTTTTCTTCAAAATTAGCAGGTTGGAAAGCTTCAACACTTTCGTTGGCTGGGAGATTGGTGCTAGTGAAGACGGTGTTGTCATCCTTGTCGATTTTCTTCATGTCCATTTTTAAAATTCCTCCTAAGGTAAATCATAAGCTGAATTCTATAATGGCTAGATTCCTTTGGGGGGAAGGTCCAGAAATAAAACGGATTCATTGGGTTAATTGGAATTTGGTGTGTCAACCGATTGACGAGGGGGGCTTGGGTGTTTTGGACCTGAGTTTGATCAATCGAGTGCTACTTGGGAAGTGGGTTTGGAAGTTTGCTAACGAGAAGGATTCTCTATGGAAGAATATGCTTTGCTGCATTCACAATAGCAGTAACTTATCTTTATCTTTAAGTACGGCAGTTTCTCCCCAAGGCTCTTGGGTTTGGAGAGGAATTAGGAATAACTATGAGAAGAAGGATGAAATTG
This sequence comes from Hibiscus syriacus, assembly GCF_006381635.1. NCBI lineage: Eukaryota > Viridiplantae > Streptophyta > Magnoliopsida > Malvales > Malvaceae > Hibiscus > Hibiscus syriacus. Next base: position 178,495 of record NW_024062120.1, on the reverse strand, counting down.
GAGAATGCTTGAGGTCAAATTCGAAGATGCAAGTAGGGAATGGTAGATCTATTGCATTTTGGAATGATGCTTGGGTTAATAACTCAACTCTTAGAGACCAATTCCCAAGGATTTTTGCTCTATCTATTAATAAAGGGGGGAAAGTTGCTGAATTTGGTTGCCTAGAAAACAGTGGATGGGTTTGGAATATCCAATTAAGGAGGAATTTATGTGACTGAGAATTAGATCAGTGGATTTCCTTGATGTCTTTGCTGGATAACATTGGTTTGATGGATTTAGTTGATGATTTTTTGGCTTGGTCTGGGAATGGTGATGGACTGTTCTCGGCTAAATCCTGTAGATTGACTATTTCGGGCAGTTCTAGAGGGAATTTCCAGTGGAGCAAATGAGTGTGGTCTGGTTTGGCTCCCCCCAAGGTTCAAACCTTTTTGTGGCAGTTATCTCATCATAAAGTGGCTGTTAGAGTAGAGCTGAAAAAGCGAGGGGTACCATTGGAAAATGTTTTCTGTCCTTTATGTCTTAAGGACGAAGAAACAATTCAACATCTTTTTACTGTGTGTCCGGTTGTAGGGGAGCTGTGAAATAGGTTCTTATGTTTATGGGATGTAGTAACAATTCTGCCTAAAGATCCTCAGTCTCTACTTTGCTCTTGGCCTCATCTTATGGCATCGTCTTCTATTTGGAAGTTTATCCCGGTGTTGTTTTGTGGTCTACTTGGAAAGCTAGGAATTCGATGGTGTTCGAAAATGGTAAACTTGACATGGCTTTACTGTTTTTCATCTCCAGATTCAGACTGGCGAATTGGTTTTTAGCAAAATATCCTAAGGCAAATATCCAGGTTGATATATTGGTAGGGGATCCAAGGCTTGCTGACAGTATTGTAATTTGCCCTCCAAAGATGAAGAAGGATACGTGCTGGTATCCTCCTCCACCTGATTTCTTTAAGTTCAATGTGGATGGGGTGGTAAGGTCTGATGGTTTACAAGGAGGAATAAGGGGAATTTTGAAAGACTCAAACGGCTCTAAGCTTATCTCCTTCTCTACTGCTGTGGGTCCAGGTCCGCCCATGTTTGCTGAGTTGAAAGCAATCAAAGAGGGAATTGATGTTTTTCTTTCATCTCAATGGGCGGGGAAAGGAAGATTAGTGTTAGAAAGTGATTGTTTAACGGTAGTGGATTGGATTTTGAGGCCTGTTTCGGCCCCCGCTTTTTTCAGGTCATTGGTGCCTTAGTTACTGCTAAGGACATTATGGTTAGATGGATCCCTAGGAACTGTAATTGTGAGGCGGATAAGTTAGCTAAGGAGGGGATAGGTTGAACGCTTATAGTTTCATCGTTGTTATGTTTTGTTCTGTTAGGAGTTTTTAGTGTAAAGTGTATCTTATGTAATTCTGGGTATCAATAAAATTGAGGTACTCTTTTCCTCCTTCAGTTTGTTGCCTCTTCTTAAGAGGCAACGATGACGGAGGTTTTTAACGAAACCTCCTATTCCTATAAAAAAAAAAGTTTGGAGTGCACTTATAAGTTCTATTGCAGTAGACCGGGCTTAAGTAAATATTTGAGCAGTTTCTTAACTTAGTTTCCTTAATTAATTTTAAGGTTTCAAAAAACCAGAATGGGAGAAAGAGAAAACAGCCAGTGTCTTCTTCAGGCCCTGCCAATAGCACGGGGACAGCAAACACAGCTGGTCCTTCCCCAAGTTCAGCACCTTCCACTCCGTCAACGCACACCCCTGGAGATGTGATCTCAATGCCTGCTATGCCTCATAGTGGTAGTTCTTCCAAGTCTATGATAATGTTTGGTGCTGATGGTGCTGGCACACTTACATCTCCATCAAACCGGTTGGTGAGTATATTATTTTTGCATGGATGAAAATTAAAATTTTCTTGCATGAATTCTCATTGGAATTCCATTTTGGCAGTGGGATGATAAAGATCTTGAATTGCAGGCTGATATGGATCGATTTGTGGAGGATGGCTCACTTGATGATAATGTTGAATCTTTTTTATCGCATGATGATACAGATCCTAGAGATGCAGTTGGGCGATGTGTGGATGTCACTAAAGGTGTATAAAGTAACTTTTATGGTTGTGATTTGTTAAACTCTGCTGTTGTTGGAGATCTTATATAGGCACTTTTCTTGAATATTGTAGTTCCGCTCTCTTGAATTTTTTTCCCCCAGTATTAATCTGTTTGTGAAATGATTATGGCAATTGGTGCATCCTCATTGGGATTCGCCATGCTCTTTTTGGTGTTATTCTTTCTGATTTGACCTTTTAATTGTTGTTTATTGCTACTAATTTTATGATCTTGCCACGTTGGCATTTTCTGGGATTTGAGGTCACAAGAGATTGAATCTTGATCACTGGAACTGAGTTAAGCACTCTACTAACTAATCACATAGCTGTTTGCGACATAGGTTTATTTATCAAAATGCTAATTGGATCTGACGAAAGGAAATTCAGCTATTGCATGGGTGCTTATATTTAACCTTGTTTGCAATTTTGAGGGTTATAAATTCATCCGATCATAAGTGGATCAGTTCCATGCTTTAACAGTATACCAAATTTTAATTTTTCTTCAGGTTTCACATTTATGGAATTAAATTCTGTTCGAGCAAGCAGTAGCAAAGTCACTTCTTGTCATTTTTCATCAGATGGAAAGTTGCTTGCTAGTGGTGGCCATGATAAAAAGGTGAGTACCTGGAGAAGAGATGAAACTTTGCTACTTTTGAACTGTCAAGTTTACGATGGTTTTCATTTTAAAATCATGCTAAGAAGTGAAATCCTTTGCACCTTTTTCCTACACAGGCTGTATTATGGTACACAGATAATTTGAAGCCAAAGTCTACACTTGAAGAACATTCATGTTTAATTACCGATGTTCGTTTCAGTCCAAGCATGCCACGCCTTGCAACATCTTCATTTGACAAAACTGTCAGAGTTTGGGATGCTGACAGTGTTAGTAGATATTTTTCCTTTTCAATTACTCAAAATTGTTTGGACTTTTGGGTTAATGTTTTCTTCTATATTTCTTTCTTCTCGATAGCCATTCAATTGTATTTTGCAGATTTTATGTCTTATGTCCTTTATCAGCATGGTCTTACCGGTTATATTTAACTGTCACTTTTCTTGACTTCTGCAGCCTGGTTATTCACTTCGCACTTTTATGGGACATTCTGGTAATGTTATGTCACTCGACTTCCACCCGACTAAGGATGACCTTATCTGCTCTTGTGATGGTGATGGTGAAATCAGATACTGGAGTATCAACAACGGGAGTTGTGCGAGAGTTTTCAAGGTAATGATCTTGCGACCGAGTTCCTTTCAGTGTGATTAAATTGAATTCAGACCTCTGTCTTTGAGGTGGATGTGCACCTGTTAAGAATGTCTCCTTTATGTTGATCAGGGTGGTACAGCTCCTGGTACATTCCAGCTGAGATTTCAACCTCGCCTTGGAAAATATCTTGCTTTAGCTGCAGAAAATGTTGTATCAATATTGGATGCAGAAACTCAAGCTTGTCGACACTCATTACATGTGGTTCACCGACCTTTTTTCTCTTTGAAATTCTATATGTACATAGATATAAGAATTGTGAATTTTTTTATGCATTTATAATGTCAGGGACATACGAAACTGATCCATTCAGTATGCTGGGACTCTAATGGTGAGTTTCTAGCATCTGTTAGTGAGGACTCTGTCAGAGTTTGGAGCTTTGGATCTGGAAGCGAAGGGGAACGTGTTCATGAATTGAGCTGTAGTGGCAACAAGTTTCACTCGTGTGTTTTCCATCCAACAATTCCATCATTGCTGGTCATCGGCTGTTACCAGGCAAGTAACTTTCTTGTTTGTTGCGAGCTTCTCGAAAATCCTCTTGGTAGTACACGGGATAGTTTCACTAGTTTCAGGACACCATTGATTTCTGATTCCTTGTTTGAAACTTTTGGAGCTGTGTCGGGTTCAATTACATAGCATTTGTTTTGTTCATATGCTGCAGTCGTTGGAGCTATGGAATATGACTGACAATAAGATTAAGACATTGTCGGCTCACGAAGGACTAATTGCTGCATTGGCGGTCTCACCCGTGACGGGGTTGGTTTCTTCCGCTAGTCACGACAAGTTCGTTAAATTGTGGAAGTCGTACAATTGTTAGCAGAACTTGCAAGTTTATCGAGGTTGTGGTTGTGGTTGTTCATTGTCCATGTGGATTCTGTCCTTGTTTTGGATTCCCCTATAACTTCAACCTTGTTCGCTGTTGTATGCATGATATGTGATCTTCTATGTTAAGTTCTTTGACTTTTGTTTCTCTTATTCTTCATATCTTTCCTGTGCACGAAAATGGTGAAATTGTGCTTTAGGCCCCACTTGAATATAGATAATTCAGTTTAGTCCTTGGCATAAAATTCTACCTTTGTTCTTCCAACAATTTATATATTCATCATGGACTTCCAATGAAAGATTTATGGCTTTGCCCTCCAAACAACGAGAGCTGTCATACATAAGAGCTCACACACTGTTCATCACGTGGATCTAAAAATCAATATTACAACATTGGAATTTTGTTTTCATAGACAATACGGGGGTAACCCAAGTCATTTGAAAGATAAATAGTATAAGGGTAAAGTATGCATTCAGTCACCCAATCTTATCGTGTTTTTATTTTGATCATTCAACTTCAAATATCTTTGATTTTATCACTTCACTTCCGAATTCTGTTTTTAGGCTACTCGGTTGTTCTCTTTAACATTTAAAATTTTGTCGTTGATAAAAAAAAAATTGATACTTTCTTCTCATTCCCTTTGATTCATTAGTCATTAACGTCAAACGACGGAGATTGCATATCATACTAAGATAAAATTAATTTGAGTTTTGTCGATTTAAAAAAAATCAAGAAAAATCAAACTTGGAAGAATAATAAAGGAAAAGAGGAGTATTTTGGTATTGATTACATGGTTATAAATGATGGTTGATAATGACCAAACGACAATAAAGAAGGATGTCATCCAATGGAGAAAAAGAAGGATAAAAAATAAATTACTTTTATAAATAAAATTTCTCAAAATGTAATATTTTGGTACTGCTAGTACACGACAAGGGTTGCGCGACCTAAAAACAACTTTCAAAAGTTTGGTAATAAAATCAACATCATTTTAAAGTTGAATGACCAAAACAGACACATGATAAAATGGAGAGACTAAATACACAGTTTACCCATCACGTCAATATCAATATTGGGTAAGGAAAAGGTCACGTGGAGGAGAGGCTAACTTTTTATCGCTCTTGTTGGGTATTGTCGGTTCTGACTATATTGTTTTCCTCTACTTGTTAAATGGTCTCATTGATTTTGAAATTGCCAACAAAACGATCATTGTCCTTGTCCCAAAAACCACTAATCCTAGATTTATGAAAAACTTTAGGCCTATTAGTTTTTATATATTTGTTTATAAAATAGTGTCTAAAGTGATAGTCAACCGTCTGAAGCCTTTTATTTCTAAGTGTATTGAGATCAACCAATGTGCGTTCGTTCCTAGACATATAATTTCTAATAACTTTCTTGTTGCTCATGAGCTTATCCACTATCTTAAAGGCTCTAATAGTGGCCCTAATAAAGGGGTCGTTCTCAAATTAGATATGGAAAAAACTTATGATAGGGTAGAATAAAACTTTTTATTTGTGATTATGGAACGATTGGGCTTTAATGAATCTTTCATGGTGATTATTAAAGTGTATTTGTACGGTATAGTTCCAAGTCAAGATTAATGGTAAGCTCTCAAATTCCTTTACCCCGAAGTGGGGACTTAGACAAAGAGATCCCTCTGTCCATATTTGTTTCTCTTTTGTGCAAAGGGATTATCGACTTTACTAAACGCCGCGCACCACAAAGGTGTTGAAAATTCAAAAGCACGTGGGCTGCTAAATTCCTTGGCAACCGGCTGCTTGAAAATCAAAATGGGGGGTTGAATTTTGTTGAATTTTAGGCATGGGAAAATTATTTTTAGTCCCTGAACTTTAGGGTATTTATAAAGATTAGTCATTAAGCTTCAACTATAAATACCCTAACCCATTTAGCTTCAAAATCATCCCAAATCATTTCTTTCTCCCAACACTAAAGAGTTTAGAGAGTTTTCTTGTGAGTTGTGAGTGTTTTATAAACACATGTAAATTTTCTCTCTTGAATAAAAGATCTACAGCAGTCCAGAGACGTAGGCAAAATTGGCTGAACTCCATTATCAATTTCGGGTATTATTTTTCAACTTTTATTTCGCATTCTCACTAATCTGGTTATAGGAAAATTACTCGTTACTCGTTTATTTCCCAACAACTGGTATCAGAGCTTTTGGTTGTGAATTTTATCAATTTTTTGTGAGGTTACTATTCACATGAATAATGAATTTTGTGAATAGCAAAATTTCGTCGGTGATACGAATTTATTGACGGAGGTGTTCTAATACATGGTGATTCATAAAAATTGTCAGAAACGATCCAAACGAAGTCAGATTCGAGTGGGAGTGATGGCTGCAGACGAAGGGAAGGTGAAAATTGAAAAGTTCGATGGTGCGGACTTTGGTTTTTGGAAGATGCAGATTGAAGATTTTTTGTACCAGAAAAATCTATATCAACCTCTCTCAGGAAAGCAACTAGAGGGAATGAAGAATGAAGATTGAGCTCTTCTCGACAAACAAGCCCTCGGAGTTATACGACTGACGTTATCCCACAATGTTGCTTTTAACATAACAAAGGAAAAGACCACGACATGTCTTATGACGGCTCTCTCTAGTATGTATGAGAAGCCATCGGCCTCAAACAAAGTTCACTTGATGAGATGATTATTTAATTTACGGATGGCGGAAGAAGCATCAGTGGCTCAACACCTGAATGAACTCAACACAATCACAACCCAGTTGAGTTCTATGGAAATTGAATTCGATGATGAAGTTCGAGCTTTAATTCTCTTATCATCTCTATCAAATAATTGGAATGCTACTGTTACAGCAGTCAGCAGCTCGTCGGAAAACAACAAATTGAAATTCAACGATGTTCGAAATCTGACATTAAGCGAATAAATTCGAAGAAGAGAATCGGGTGAAGCATCAACCTCCTCAGCCTTGCATACGGAGTCTAGAGGGAGAACTTCAAAAAGAAATTCAAATCGTGGCAGATCCAAGTCTAGAAAGGGAAAATCAAGAACGGGAAAGAAATATTTTACCTGTTATAATTGTGGAAAGAAGGGTCACTTTCAAAGAGATTGTCGAGCACCGAAGAAAGATACCGGCACACATGAATATGCCAACATGACAGAGGAGACAGGTGATGCCATGATTCTAAGCGTTAGCAGTCCGATTGAATCATGGATCTTGGATTCAGGGGCATCTTTCCACTCCACCCCATGCCGAGAAATCATGGAGAACTATATCAGTGGTGATTTTGGAAAGATCATCTAGCTTATGATGAAACCTTGAAGATCGTCGAAAAAGGAGACATCCGATTAAAGTTGGCAAACCAGACCACATGGAAACTGAAAGGAGTGAGACATATTCCTAGCCTCAAAAGAAATTTGATTTCTGTAGGATAGCTTGATGGAGAAGGATATGGTACAACCTTTTCAGGCTGTGAATGAAAGATTACCAAAGGAGCACTTGTCATTGATCGTGGTAAGAAGACTGGTACTCTCTATGTAACCTCAAACTTAGAGAATATCATTGCAGTAACAGATGATGATGGAAAATCAAACATATGGCACCAAAGGCTTGGCCATATGAGCGAGAAAGGGATGAATACACTTTTTCCAAAAGGGAAACTGCCGGATCTAAAGAATGTAGATGTCAGACTATGCGAGGATTACATCTTTGGAAAATAAAAGAAAGTTAGTTTTGTAAAGATTGGCAAGACACCCAAGGCAGAAAAGTTAGAGTTGGTTCATACTGATGTATGGGGATCATCTCCAGTTCCATCACTTGTAGGCTCACTATATTATGTCACCTTCATCGATGATTCTACAAGGAAGGTGTGAGTTTATTTTCTGAAGAAGAAATCAGAAATCTTTGATATCTTCAGAAAATAGAAGCCCATGGTGGAAAATGAGACTGGTCTGAAAGTCAAGCGGTTGAGGTTTGATAATGGAGAAGAGTACATAAATAGTAGATTCAGAGATTTCTGCGCAAATAATGGGATCAAGATGGAGACAATAATTCCCATGACACCGCAACATAATGGCGTAGCAGAGCACATGAACAGAACTCTGAATGAATATGCCAGAAGCAAGAGGATACATGCCGGATTGCCCAAATTTCTATAGGCTGAAGCTATAAACACTTCAGCTTACCTGATCAACCGTGGGCTCTTAGTTCCTTTAGATGGTGGAATACCAGAGGAAGTTTGGAGAAAGAAAGAAATAAACCTTTCGCATTTAAGAGTGTTTGATTGTATTTCTTATGTACACATAAATTCTGCTGAAAGAAGTAAACTTGACACCAAGTCCAACAAATGTATCTTTGTTGGTTATGGTGGTGATGAGTTCGGTTACCGATTTTGGGACTACGAAAATCAAAATATCATCAGAAGCAGAGATGTCATTTTTAATGAGAATATGATGTACAAAGACAGGTCAACCATAGAATCAAGTAGCTCTAATACCGAAGCTGAAACAAAGGAATTTGCTGAGTTCGAGGATATTTTTGGAAATGATGTTCAGATCAGACCAGAAGTAGTTTAAGAAGAACCAGACACACCAGAACTAAGACGCTCCTCCAGAATTCCTAAACCAACCCAACGTTATTCGCCTTCTTTGCACTACTTGTTGCTGGCTGACAATGGTGACCAAAGTATTATGATGAAGCAATGCAGGTGAGGATTCAGTAAAGTGGGAGTCTTCCATGAAAGATGAGATGGACTCGCTCATGTCAAATCAGACGTGGGAATTAACTGAATTACCAATAGGCAAGAAAGCACTCCACAACAAGTGGATTTAAAGGATCAAAGAAGAGCACAATAGGAGCAAACGCTACAAAGAAAGATTGGTTGTCAAAAGTTTTCAGCAAAAAGAAGGTATTGACTACAATGCAATTTTCTCTCCAGTCATAAAACTGTCTACAATTATAATGGTTTTGAAAATTGTAGCTACAGAGAATTTACATCTTGAACAGTTATATGTGAAGACAACTTTCCTTCATGGTGATTTGGAGGAAGAAATCTATATGAGGCAGCCAGAAGGCTTCATAGAGGCATACAAGAAAAATATAGTATGCAGGTTGAAGAAGAGCTTGTCTGGATTAAAAAAAGCTCCTAGACAGTGGTACAAGAAGTTCAATAGCTTTATGAGTAGTAGTGGTTTTACCAGATGCCAAGCAGATCATTGTTGCTAATCAAGAAGTTCGACAACAACTTCATTATTTTATTGTTGTATGTTGATGACATGCTTGTTGCAGGTTCAGATATGCAAAAGATTGTAAACTTGAAAAAAAAAATTGTCGAAGCAGTTTGCAATGAAAGATCTGGGCGCTGCAAAGCAGATTCTTGGGATGAGGATCAAGAGAGACACAAAGTCGAGGACTTTGATATTATTACAGGCTGAGTACATCAACAAAGTACTCTCCAAGTTCAACATGCAAGATGCTAAACCAGTAATTACACCTTTAGATGTTCATTTTAGACTCTCCAAAGAACAATCACCAAAAACGGAGGAAGAACGTGCACACATGGTGAAGGTACTAGTCCAGATATTGCTCATGTAGTGGGAGTTGTTAGCAGGTACATGAATAATCCGGGCAAGGTACATTGGGAAGTAGTCAAATGGATCCTCAGATATCTGCAGGGTACCACAAACAAAGTACTTTGTTTCAAAGGTGGAGATACTATACTGACAGGCTATTTAGATGATGACTTAGCCAGAAATGTTGACATCAGAAGGAGCACTACAGGGTATGTCTATACTCTAGGAGGTACTGTAGTGAGTTGGGTTTCTCAACTACAGAAGATAATTGCTCTCTCCACAACTGAAGCTGAATATGTCGCTGTTACGGAAGCCAGTAAGGAGATGGTCTGGCTCCAAAGTTTCTTGGAAGAGTTACGCAAGAAACAAGAAAACAATGTCTTGTACTGCGACAGTCAAAGTTCTATCCATCTAGCAAAGAATCTATCTTTTCATTCCATGAAGAAACACATACAATTAAGATATCTGTTGAGTTAATCGATTGACGGAATTGACCAAGAGGGGGGTGAATTGGCAATAAAAATTTTGGTGGAAGCTTTTGCAGAAAATTGAAAGAAATTCCACATCGATTTAGACTGGTTCGACTTTCTCAACCAAAGTCTACGTCCACTACCTTAGCTATCCACACTAAGGATTTTCCACAAATTCACTAATTTGTCTTTCTTTTGAGGACAAAGAGTAACCTTACAAATCCTCAAGAATTATGCCCCAAATTCTTGAGAACACTCTCTCCCAAAGAGAACAATACAAATTTGCAAACTTACAAGGAAATCCTCACAAGGTAGATAGTTTGCACAATTCTAGAACAAAGAAAAGAACACTCAAGAATGAATACAATTGAGCACAATAAGTGTTCTTGAAAGCAAAATGAATATTGGATGAAAAATAGGCTTGAAATGCTCAAACTTGAGGTTTGATGCTTTCTCTTTGATTCTCTCTTGATTCTAGTTGCTTGATGTTTCTTGTTCTTGATCAATGGCTTCTAATCTTGCTTAAATACACCTTGAATCACTTCTGAACGTTGGGGATCATTAATGAAGATAATATAGCCGTTTTAGTGTGAAATCAATTAATAAAACAGTTTAGAGCGTGGGGGGAATCGGTACCCCTTAAGGGGAATCGGTTCCCTAAGTGTAAAATTCAAATATTTCGACCGTTACATAGGGGGGAATCGGTACCCCATGGAGGGGAATTGGTTCCCTCTGAGCATACTGGAATTCTCGGAGCCAAACCATTCAGGGGAGAATCGGTTCCCTCTGAGCAATCTGGAATTTTTGGCTTTGAGATGGTTCGAAATATTTTGTAAAATTGTTTTAAAATTATTTTAAGATTAAAACTTAATTTTACACTTGAGTAAGAATTAAAAATGACATTTGAAAGATTTGGAGTAATATTTTGATATTCGAATAATTATATCGAATATACTTAGAAAACCTTTTTGGAAAATCTTAAAATTCATTTAACTTAATTTGTTATATCGAAATATCAAAATATTTTCAACAATCTCCCCCTTTTTGATATAACAAAACATTTTAAGATTTTGAAATCAAAAACGACGTTTTTGAAAAATTACTCCCCCTTACTTTAACACTTCTCCCCCTTTTTGTTAAATCAAAAAGACTTGTAAAAGATTTTAAACAAGGTTTTTAAATCATATAGCCAATTGAATATATATAGTTTAAGCTGCTAAGATCACAATCAAGAGAAATGTTAGCCATTAGTTCCATAATCAATATTCATAATTAATGTGACATGGCAAAATTGGTCATATATCTAACATGATTTAAATGATGCAATAATGAATAAATTTAACCACACAATATATAAGTTCAAACATCCAAACAAATCCAAAGTCTAACAATCCACAAAATCAAACAATCCAAAATATTCAAAATGTTGAAACAATAATCTTTTAGTTCAAAGTTTTAAAGCTAAACACATAATTAAACATCTGGATCGGGAGGGGGGAAAACAAGCTCGTATAGCAGTTAACTCGTGTGAGAGTGCATCAATACGTTCATTCATCGAAGCATTGTTTGTGCGCATCTCTCGGAGGATTTCTAATTGTTGAGCTCCCATTGTGGATAAATGAGACTCTATAGAAGTAAAGCGCGAATCCATGGTAGCATATCGGAAATCGAATGTCTCCAAAAAAGATTGAAAATATGGAGGCATTTGATGCGTTTGTTGTGCTTGCTCCTCGGGGCTGCTCCTCAGGCTGTTTAGGCTCATCTTCGGCTTCATCGATGTCTCGCATTAATTGTTGAAGCTCGGGATCGTCGTCAAGCTTCTGGTTGAGCTCGTGAAGAACTAGCTCCTGGAGTATTTTTAGACGATCGAACCCATTCACCGATTTCCTTATCCTTTATCCATCCCGCTCTTGTTAAATAAAGAATATTAGTTTGTTTCTTTAGAGGAAATGAGGCATCTAGACCTACTCTAAGCCCGGCTTTAGAAAATAGATTACTCAAAATGCAACCGTAAACTAGAGATGAACAGAGTTTCTTGTTAGGAACAAGATTTACAGTTTCAACAATTTCATCAAAAATGATCTGAGGTAGGTTTATTTTAATACTGTTTTCGAAACAATATAACCACCAAAGATCCAAGGCTCTAAGAGTAGAATAACGACCTCCGGATGGTCAAAACCACCAAGAAATCATTAGATGAAGAAAACGTTCATGAAGGTCTAAGACACTTGCACTATCCATTCTTTTATAACGAGATCCTAAGATTTGTTTTTCATTTGAAATACCATCATTATCTAATCCGAATGCATTGGCTATGTAAGCCGAGTCAATATATAAGAATTGTCCTAGAAGGTAGGAACGAATTCCTATGGTTTCGGTTTCAGTTCAGTTTTTAACACAAACGACATTAGAATAGAAAATACGAACAAGTTGATGGTAGACAATGGGTTCAAGTTCAAAGAGTTTGTCAAATTTCCACTCTTGTAAAAGAGGAAGATATTTAAAATTAATATCTAACATAGCTTGACGAGAAGGAATACATTCTTCTCTAATTTTGTAAGAGTTGAAATATTGATAATACCAAAAACGATGATTTCTAGGACCAGGATGATTGAAGCACGAGTTTTGGATAGTCAAATTAGGATCAATGGGATTAGGATTAGGAATTGGAATTTCAGGAATAGGAGGAAGATTTGGAGGTGGATTTGGTTGACGGTGTGAGCGACTAGATGATGACCTAGCACGCTTAGGATTGGACATGGTTTAGGAAATCGGAAAAAAATGGATAACCTACAATTTAGAAAACACATGTATGCAATTCAATCAATCCCAAAACTCAATTGAGTCCTCAATATTTCAAGGTTCTCTAATTCAATCCTAATGGGCAAAGTTTTTGAAAACTATTGAAAAATAAGATTTTTAAAAACAATATATGTATAGTTTTCATAACAACAACATAATTCAATCAAAACACAATAATTTAATTTTTTTTTATTATTTCAAAAATTTCAAATATTTTGGAAAATTCTTGTATTTTTTATGAAATTAGTTGTAATATCTAGTTTCTAATCACTAAACAATCAATGCCCGATCACTATTTCTACCTAGAACTAATTAAAACTAGTCCTATGTTCAAAATCAATGAAATAGAGAGTTTAGAAAATTTTACCTTGAAATATGAGATTGAGTGGATTTTGATGTTGTTTGCACGATTTTAATGATGCTAGCAGTTTTAGAAGATGATGTTTGAAGTGAATTCCGATTAAAATCGTTGATTTGAGACAAAATAGAGATTTGAGAGAGTAGAGGACGAGAACAGCGGCAATGAGAAGAGAAAAGAGAGAGTTTGAGCAAAAATATGGGGTTTCTTCCCGATAAAACCAGAACCCCAGGGGTATCGATTCCCCTTCAAAGGGGGAATCGGTTCCCTCATGGGGGTATCGATTCCCTCTGTACCAAAATGCTAAAATCCGATTTTAAACACACAAAATGCTAAATTAATTTTCTCTAGTGGTTTTGGCAACTCATATATTGAAAATTAATCATGTTCAAACAATCAAATTATTCTTTAATTGATATTTGAACATAAAATTAATTTTTCATCAAGAATCATAAACTCCCCCTAACTAATAGCAATGAATGCAATCAAAAATTAACATTTTTCATTTAGTCTTAAAAGTGCTAAAATTATTTTAAACACTAAGTGAAGATAGGTTGGTCAAACTTAATTCTCTCCTAAGTGTCCAAAATCTTTCTTTGTCTAAAGGTTTTGTAAAGATATCTGCTAATTGGTGCAAAGTATCAACAAATTGTCTCTCCTAAGTGTCCAAAATCTTTCCTTGTCTAAAGGTTTTGTACAGATATCTGCTAATTGGTGCAAAGTATCAACAAATTCTAGAACTACATCTTCCTTAGTGACATGGTCTCTAATGAAGTGATGTCTTATTTCAATGTTCTTAGTTCTAGAGTGTTGGATGGGATTTTTAGTGAGACAAATAGCACTAGTATTGTCACACTTGATAGGAATGGTACCAACTTCAATTCCATAATAAAAAAGTTGTTGTTTCATCCATAAAACTTGTGCACAACAACTACCAGCTGAAATGTATTCGACTTCAGTGGTAGATAATGCAACACAATTTTGTTTTCCTTTAGCACAAGCATCACATATTTTATCATTATCAAATTTAAGCTTAGGCAACCCTCGAACTAAATCACCTTGAATTAGCCGTTGTAAAACACTCATACTAGCATGTCCTAGTCTCCTATGCCATAACCAACTATCATGTTCATCCTTAGCAATTAGGCACAAATTAGTCATATCAATAGAATCTAAATGCACCATGTATATGTTTCATATTCTATGACCAACAAGCATAATCCGATTAGATGCAATGTCAATGACTTTACAACCATTAATATCAAACATGACATTGAATCCCTTATCACAAAATTGACTAATACTCAATAGATTATGCTTTAATCCATTCACATATAAAACATTCTTAATTTGTATAGAAGAGGTATTACCAATAGTACCAATACCTTCAATGTGACCTTTTGAATCATCACCAAAAGTCACTTCTCCTCCATTTTTGGCGTTAAGCTCAATGAACCGGTTTTTATCTCCGGTCATGTGTCTTGAGCATCCACTATCAAGGTACCATGAATTTGGATTTGTTTCCCTTGCCTTGTAGTAATGCTCCTTTTCCTACAAACATAGATTAATTTCTAATTTTTGGTACCCAAATTCTTTTAGGTCCATATTCATTAGTTTCCAAAATCCTAGTCCCCTTAGGTATCCATTTGTGTAGGATATTTTTATCTTTAGTAGTAATGAGCTCTTTAAGAACACATATACTTCTAATGATTTTTCCATTAGAGGTTCTTTGGGGACCTCTATGATTGTAGTTTTTAAAACTTTTTCTAACAAAGTTGGATTTTGAATTTTCTCCATTTTCAAAACGTTTTGTTCCAACTTTATCAAAAGAAGTTTTAAGATCATCAATTTTCTTTTGATGATCATCATTGACCTTTGAAAGTAAATTTTGCAAATCCAAAATTTTCTTTTCAAACTCTTCTAGTTTGATTTGCACATCTTTGATTTTACTTTCAAGATCGTTGTTGGTTTTGGATATGAGTTTATTTTCATTTTTTAATTTTGAAACATCATTTTTATATTTTAAAAATAATTTCTCATAATCCTTATCCAACCCATTATATTCCTCTAATAACTCATCATAGGATAAATCATCAAAATCAGATGAGTTAGAGGTTACCTTAGAATCTTCCCCGAATGCCATCAAGCACAAGTTTGCTACTTCTTGTTCCTCTTCATCGGAACCTTCCTCATCGCTCCATGTAGCCATATGAGCCTTGTGCTTAATTTTTTATTGACCCTTTATCTTCAGTTGTGGGCAATCATATTTGACATGCTCCGGCTTTTTGCATTCATAGCAAATGATCGGGTACTTCTCTTTTGGTTCATTTTTGAGGCCTTCATTTCGTTTGAATTTTCTTCCTCGATAAGGTCTCATCATTTTTCTGAACCGTTTGGAAAACAATTCCATTTCTTCGTCATCGTCATCTTCATCTGAATCACTCTCCTTTTTTATGGATTTGAGAGCAACTCCAATGTTTTTCTTCTTCTCCTTCTCCTTTGGTGTCTCTTCAATCTTATCAATGTCCACCTCATCTTCAAGCATCATTTCATGAGTGAGGAGTGAACCGATTAGATCTTCAAGAGTTAAGGATGTTAGATCCTTAGACTTGATGATTGTCGTCTTCTTTGATTGCCACGATTTTGGGAGGGAGTAGACTAACTTCCTCACAAGCTTTTCATTTGAAATGATCTCTCCATATGATTTGAGACCATTGACAATCGTTGAGAATCTATCCGTCATAGCTTTGATATCTTCATTTGGTTTCATCATGAAATTTTCATAGCTATGCGTTAGAATACTAATTTTAGATTTCTTTACCTCATCGGTACCTTCATGAGTGACTTGAAGTTTGTCTCATATTTCTTTGGCGGTTGTACAAGATGAAACTCTTCCGTATTCATCTAGTCCAAGAGCACAAAATATGATATGGATGGCTTTGGAGTTGAGCTGGAACATTTTTGTCTCTCCTTCACTCCATAATCTTGGATGAGTGAGAGGCTTGAAGTATCATTCTTCTATGACATTCCATGCTCCCATGTCACTTGCTTGAATGAAGTACATCATTCTGTTTTTCCAATAGGCATAATTAGCCCCATTGAAGAAATGAGGCTTGTTGACGGGCATCGAATCGAGACCAGAGTCGAAGTTTGAAGTAGAGGCCATTGATGACTTTGAGTATCGATGTAGCTCTTCCCGAATTGACTCAAAAGGCAATTAAACCTTCAAATGAGTTAGGCTCTGATACCAATTATTGAGTTAATCGATTGACAGAATTGGCCAAGAGGGGGGTGAATTGGCAATAAAAATTTTGGTGGAAGCTTTTGCAGAAAATTAAAAGAAATTGCACAGCGATTTAGACTGGTTCGACTTTCTCAACCAAAGTCTACGTCCACTACCTTAGCTATCCACACTAAGGATTTTCCACAAATTCACTAATTTGTCTTTCTTTTGAGGACAAAGAGTAACCTTACAAATCATCAAGAATTATACCCCAAATTCTTGAGAACACTCTCTCCCAAAAAGAACAATACAAATTTGCAAACTTACAAGGAAATCCTCACAAGGTAGATAATTTGCACAATTCTAGAACAAAGAAAAGAACACGCAAGAATGAATACAATTGAGCACAATAAGTGTTTTTGAAAGCAAAATGAATATTGGATGAAAAATAGGCTTGAAATGCTCAAACTTGAGGTTTGATGCTTTCTCTTTGATTCTCTCTTGATTCTAGTTGCTTGATGTTTCTTGTTCTTGATCAATGGCTTCTAAGCTTGCTTAAATACAGCTTGAATCACTTCTGAATGTTGGGGATCATTAATGAAGATAATATAGCCGTTTTAGTGTGAAATCAATTAATAAAACAGTTTGGAGCGTAGGGGGAATCGGTACCCCTTAAGGGGAATCGGTTCCCTAAGTGTAAAATTCAAATATTTCGACCGTTACATGGGGGGGAATCGGTACCCCATGGGGGGAATCGGTTCCCTCCGAGCATACTGGAATTCTCGGAGCCAAACCATTCAGGGGGAATCGGTATCCCCTTGGAGGGGAATCGGTTCCCTCTGAGCAATCTGGAATTTTTGGCTTTGAGATGGTTCGAAATATTTTGTAAAATCGTTTTGAAATTATTTTAAGATTAAAACTTAATTTTACACTTGAGTAAGGATTAAAAATGACATTTGAAAGATTTGGAGTAATATTTTGATATTCGAATAATTATATCGAATATACTTAGAAAACCTTTTTGGAAAATCTTAAAATTCATTTAACTTAATTTGTTATATCGAAATATCAAAATGTTTTCAACAATATCATTTTATCCGGTCTTTTCTGGAAGATGGGATTTTGAAACTTGAAAAGATCAGTGGAGCTCAAAATCCGGTAGGAATGTTAACAAAGACGGTGACTATGGACAAACTGAAGTTGTGTTCAGCTTCAGTTGGCATGCTAGAATAACAAGACCAGAAATGTTGCTGCATCGATCAAGGTCTGAAGACAGATTAAAATCAGTATTCAAGTGGGAGATTGTTGAAAATTCAAAAGCACATGGGCTGCTAAATTCATTGGCAGCTGACTGCTTGAAAATCAAAATGGGGGCTGGATTTTGTTGAATTTTAGGCATGAGAAAATTATTTTTAGTCCCTGGACTTTAGGGTATTTACAAAGATTAGTCCTTAAGCTTCAACTATAAATACCATAACCCATTTAGCTTCAAAATCATCCCAAATCATTTCTTTCTCCCAACACTAAAGAGTTTAGAGAGTTTTCTTGTGAGTTGTGAGTGTTTTGTAAACACTTGTAAATTTTCTCTCTTTAGTAAAAGATCCGCAGTAGTCCAGAGACGTAGGCAAAATTGGCTGAACTCCGTTATCAATTTCGGGTATTATTTTTCCGCTTTTATTTCACATTCTCACTAGTATGGTTATAGGGAAATTACTCGTAACTCGTTTATTTCCCAACAAAATGGATGATTAAAGTGGTTTGTGCCAATATTAAAGGTTCGAAGATCACTCACTTTTTTTTTTATGTAAATGACAGTCTCATCTTCTTTACGAACTCGATGGAGGAATCCCAAAAGATCAAAAAGTCTTCTCAGCACTTATGAGAAACCATCAGGAAAAAAGATTAACTATGACAAGTCGAGTATCTACTTTAGAAATAACACACGACGAGAACATCGAGACAACATCCTCAGAATCTTCACAGTCGCTAAGAAAGAAGAACATGGTGATTATCTTGGCAAGCCTTTGGCGGTGGATAAAGGGAAGATCAATGTGTTTAGTTTTGTGATAAATAAAGTCGTTAAATGTATACAGGGTTAGACTAAGAATCTGTTCACTTTTGGAGGCCGAGAGGTTTTCCTTAACTCGATTGCGCATGCACACCCTACTTATGCCATGTCTTACTATCTACTTCTGGAGGGAATAATTGAGAACATAACCTCACATATTCATTCTTTCTGGTGGTCAGGAAAGAAAGACAAGTGAGGTCATGCGATGGTTTCGTGAGGTAGAGCCTAAAGGGAAATGGGCTTAGGCTTTAGAGACCTTAAATTATTCAACATTATTCTGCTGGGCAATCAAGTCTAGAGTATTCTTCATGATCTAGACTCGTTAGTAGGGAAACTACTGAAAGCGAAATACTTCCCAAATCAAGGTCTTTTTGAGGCCAATCTCGGTGATAGGTCTTCCAATGCGTGGCTAGCATCTACAAAGAAAAAGAGGCTTTTAAGGAATGTTTCTTTTGGAGATTAGGCTTCGACGATCATACACGATTTTTTGAAGACGCCTGGGGGACTCCTTTCCAATTTGTTGGACGAACTCTTATGTCGATAACGGTGACAACCCTATTAAATGTTCGGATTTCATGCTTCCCGGGGTACCAAGATGGGATGAAAACAAGATTCATATATTTCTCCCACCGGAGGATACATACAAGATTTTAAGTACTTTGAATGCATCATCTCGAGAGGGAAAACTAATATGGAATCACCACTCCTTCGGATGCTACTAGGAAGAATCAATATATAATTGATTACTGCTCCAAAAAGGGATCCTAAGAGATAATGCAAGAATATGGAAGACCCTTACTGAGTTGCCAATTCTATCAAAAATAAAGATATTTGGGTGAAAAATCTACCACAACGCCGTCCCAACCAGAGAGAAACTCACACAAGCCAGCCTTTCTGAAGGGAAATGTCCTTTATATAGGGACACAAGTGAAACTTTTCTCTATGCCCTTAAAGATTATCCTAAGGAAATGAATACTATGCAAATCACATATCTTAAAAAGGACATCTTTGAGTGGCAGAGGAACACTTGTAAGGCATGATTGGATTGGTCTGCTTATCAACTGGACCACATGGGGCTTGCACGTTTGGTCTTTCTCCTGTGGAATATCTGAAATAGGTGCAACAAGTTCATTCACGATGGAGAGGTACATGAGGATAGAGACGTCGTCATTGTAGCCTGTAACCTCTGCTTTGAATTTTTTGAAGTCCTTGAGAGCTGGACGCATCAGAAGATGACCTCCTTCATTTCTCGAACATAGACTAAACCTCCAAACTCTTTTATAGAGATCAATGTGGATGGAGCATGTAATACCTCTGGTAAGGTAGCTGTTATTGGAGTTGTTGCAAGGGACATACATGGTATAGTGATTGGTGGAATATGTAGACATATCCCTTAACCCTTTTCTACCGAGTCTACTAAAGCCAAGGCCTTTACGCAAGGGATCCAACTCGCAATCGAAAATGGCTGGGGTAAAGCAATTATAGAAGGGGATGCGATCGCAATTGCCAACATGCTTGTTAATTGCAATGATGACGTGTACATAATCGAATTGTTACTCAATGAAACTCGAGGGTTACTTGCTTCCAATAATGGGCTCAAAGTTTTCTATATTAATCGGGAGGCAAACATGGTAGCTCATAGTCTTGCCCAATGGGCTTTGTCGAATCCCAATCCGTTTTGGCTTTATTATGACGAGCCTGATTGTATTAGATCGATTGTAATTGACGATGCTATTAACTCACTTTCTAAAAAAAAAACCAATTTTTAGTATTCTCCTCCCCACACAAATATAAAATAAGTAATTGTTAAATGTATATTTTAAAAAACAATTTGATCCAAATCATTTTAACCCAATTTAATTGAGGTATACAATACGATAAATGATGATTTATTTCTTTTTTATTTAGATGAATAATCATAACTTAAGTATGGATGATGATATTATATAGATTTTATTAGCATATTATTTATTATAGGTACAAGGATTTTTGTAACTTTTTAAATTTAAAATTTGATCGATGATAATCTCACATAACTCTCAAGTGTTGGCTTTTTATGTAGCTCTCTCTCTCTTTTCAAAGCATGGACTCATGGCTTATTCAATATGATAAACAACGTGTTCACATTGCAACATAAATACCATTACTTTGTTACCTAAATCTGAATGGCTGTCCCTTGTTCCTATATGAAATGGGGTAAGGGGTGATAAGATAGTAGGCTGCCCCAACACTAGGTTGATAGCAACTTCCGTAGGAGACCTCCAAATTATGAAATATCCTCCATGAAACTCGATCCCACGACCTCAAAGTTAAGATCTTTGTGCTCTACCAACTGAGCTGGATGGTCATTTCAACCTAAATTATTTATAGGCAGAAAAACAGGGTAGCAGAGTGCATGCATGCTTGCCTGTCGGCTTGTTGGTGGCCCCCATTGCCTTCATTTGATCGGCTCAATGCATTAATTTAACCCCATTAATACAAGGAGTTGACCCATTCTCTTCTCATAACTTGAACCATTTTGATCAGCAAGTGAAAATCTAAGGTTTATTATTTAAAAAATATATTATTTTTACTAAATTTGAAATTCGTTTTCCAAAACGAAAAAAATATTTATTTGTATTTTAGTAGAATTTGTAAATCCAATGTATCCGTGTTTAAGATTTTGGTACATTTGTATTTAAGGAATTAATGTAAAAATATGAGATGGGATTGACGTACCGGTTCAGATGTCACATATAAAATGGGTAATTTTGTTGGCTGCTACATTTTATTATATTATAAGTATACCTTATCTTATTTTTTAAAAATATTTTTATAATTTTATAATTATTTATTAATGTGATATATAAAAAATAATGTCACATCAATATGAAGTATGTCGGGTTATCGTATAAATTATCATGTCAACAGTGTTAAAGTTTTAATATTTCAATCGATATTTTTATAAAAAAAATGATTGAACTTTTTCAAAAGATCAAAATTTTAAATTTAACTAAAAAATAAATCAAATTAACAAAAAACATAAACCTTAAGGATCAATTTATCATTATAATTTTTATGCCAATCAAGTATTGGGTCTGTTGTCATATGTTGAACTCTTGGGGATCTTGTCCACGTTTGACTCATACCACGTTTTAGGCATACTTGGATTTATAATTCAATTTTTTTTGGTTAAGTCCTATCATAGATTAGTTATAAATGTATTTTTTTTAAGTTGCACTTTTAGCTAAAAGGCTATTATTTATATTACAATTACATATCTCATTAATTTTATTTTTTAAGTTAAGTCATTTTTTGTTTGAGTTCAAAGGAGACTTTAATTTTTTTGAATTAATCATTGATATCCGATCTATTGATCGACTAATCTATATTGTGTACTGCAGAGGCGAGGGCGACCCTCCCATCCCAGTTTACTTCATTCGCAAACGACATGATTCGAACTTCTGACATTGTTTAAGGGACCCAATGTCTCATACTACTAGACCAACTGGTTGTTGGTATAGGAGACTTTAATTTTTAATTTGTCATCAAATAAGCTTTTAATATAAATAGATCTTTTATTTATTACGAAGATTTATTAAAAACCATTACAAATATGAGTGTATTTGTGTTGATAATAATAGTATAAAGATGAAAGACATTTTTAGAAAGGTAAATTCTAGTGTCCGATAACGTGGTATATTTGCAAAAATAATTTAATTATTAAGTTATAGGTAGAATATTAATTTGAATATAAATTTTAGATGATTTATTAATTTCTCTCCTAAGCATTAGATAAATATTAATTTGACTCATGAATTTAATTAAAATCTCCGATACTGACCACTACTCATCATCGTCACCGATTACCATTAACTACTGTCATTGTCATCACCTATTGTCATTGTCGATGGCCTTTAGATTCTAAAATTTCCAATTCACTCTTTAATTTTATGAACTCGGAGATGTCAATTTAATCAAAAAATATCTCGAGCTTCATAGATATAATATGGAATCTTTCTGATTATTTTAATAAAACCCATAAGAATAAATTTGTCATTATATTTCTTTAGAAATAAGATAACGAAATGACTAAAAATGAGAGAAAAGAAAAGAAAGTTCAGGAAGTTGAAGGACTAGATATTGTTTTATCCCTTATTTTTTTAAAAGAACTTTAAACTGTAGCAGCGTCCCGCCCACGGAGTTACGCTCCTCTCTCTCTCTCTCTGTGCTTATATTAGACAAACAATCTAACGCTCTCGGAAGCCTCAGCTCACTGTCCCTCACTCTACCTTTTTCACTCTCTTAAAAATAGACAAAAAAAGTTGAAAAAAGCCAAAAAAAGTAGAGGAAACCTATCCAGAGTTCTTCATTTGCGGTCTTGCGGAGCTCCCCGGAACGCAGTAAGCTTCTTCTTCTTTTCAAATACTTTTAGCTGTTGCTATTGGTTTTTGCATTTGAATTGCTATAGTTCATAATTCTGGTTGTATGATAGGTAGAGTGCAAGAATTTGAACTTTTGGATCTATAACGGAGCCTTTATTTTGTTTTTTCAGAAAATTTCTGTATTTTTTGTAAGCTTTATCAAGCATTCAAGCAGAGTTCTGTTTTTATTTTATTATCGAACTTTATCCAAACATTCAAGTGCATCACATTTTTCTTATGAATCTGTAGTTATTCCTGATAACTTATAATCCATTCGGAGATTTGGACCCGGTCTTTCTTTATTATTATTTACTTGCTAGCTCGGAATTCGGATAGGATCGAAGATTCTTTTTTCTTTTCTATTTTTTTAGAAATCGCCTAAAAGCTAAAATGTCTCAATTGAAATAAACAACTTATTAATATATAGAATCCGCTGTTTAGCTTACTCAGAATACCGTGAAAATAATTAAGTTTTTTAACCGCACACTGAGAGACACACTAGAGGATTCTCTGAGACTCACTTCAACCAGTAAAAATAATCCTTGTCAAACTCTTCGGATACACACTTCAAGTGTTGGAACTTGAGAATTGAGACTTTGATTTTGGACTCCGAAGGTCTCAGATTCCAATATTTGAAAATGGAAAAGGGTGACCTTTCATGGCTCGATTGACTCTTCATAATGGAAAACTAGTTCTGATTATACAAAACAAATGGCATTTTTTGCATGAGGCTAAAGTTTATCGAGTCAATAATTTTGTGATATTGTTGCAGAGCTTATACAGTGCGAGAATTGATTCAAGTCATAACATTTGTTTTTTTTTCTTCTAGAAAGTTGTAGTTTACCGTATTCAATATTCTCACCATGTTACATTGATTCGGTGTTAGAAATGCAGGTTCAATGAAAAAAAATTCAAATTGAAAATCATGCATTGTTCTTCCAGAAGGAAAACGAGTATGAATAAAGAAAATGAACTTACTGAAAAATTTGAAGAGCCAGCACGACGAATTACTCGAGCACTGGCTAAAGCACAGGGGGGTGCAGCCTCAAAATCGTCCTTCAAACAAGTCAAAAAATGTGTTCATCGAATGAACTCCAAACGTGCATCATCTGATGAGAACAAGGCTTCTGTGACTGCCACCGTTGGCCTTCAGCCTAAAAGAAGGGTAGTGCTTAAAGATGTAACGAACGTCTGTGCCGACGATATGCACATGGACTACTTAAAAGCAACCAAAATTCAGGTGAGGACATCTTTTGATTTTTTTCCTGAAATTCAGCCTGCAAATTTCCTATGCACTAAATAGCATGCACTAATGACATCTATTTACGAACTTGGAGGTTGTTTACTTTACTATTACTCAAATAAACAACGGAGTAGATGAAAAATTCTTCCTGAAATTTGTCTGAAATGCAGGGATGGCTTTTGCTTCTATTTATTCTCCTAGTGGCAAAGTAATCTGTACTTGCTAAATAATCAAAGTTTCTGTTATTATTACTGGTTGACAGACCTCCAAGCAGACCATTAGAGATCCTAGGGGGAAGAAAAAAGAAATGGTTGACGATATCTTCACTGAGATTCCATTAGTGGAAGATGTGAAAGCAAAGTTAGCTGAAGACTTGTCAAAAATAAGGATGATGGAGGCACAGGAAAGCACTTTACCCGTAAAACTGGAAAAAAGTGCAGTAGCAGAGCCTAAGTGTCATGCTGAAAGAAAGTGTACCGTACCAGATTCATTGCCCCCAATACAGGCCTTTTCAATGTCAGTTGGACACCAAAGCCCTCAAAGAAAAGGTTAGCGCTCTTTCTAAAATCATCGAAGGAACGGCATTAATCATGCAGTCCAGTTGTCCTCTGTTTTAGAAGTACTAGGTGTCAAGACTGCTCCAAGGTTAACACACAATAAGATACTGCAAAGTATTATTACCGTTATGGTTTTTGATCAAAATGTTCAGTGCTTTTAGGTCCGTGTCAATTGTCATGTTTATGGAACCTTATTCTGAAAATACGGCATTATGTGTGTTTTACTTTTTGAGAACTTTTTATTTGGAAGAACATAACGAAGGTTTTGGAAGAAAAAAAAGCCATTTAGCCCTTAAAATATTATGCTTGTAAATTTTTGTTGGTTTTGAGCTTTAAATTGATGTTGCAGAAGAAGATGAGGTTTGCGACAGACCAGAATGCTCGAAAGATGTTATGGATATTGATTCAAACCTAAAAGATCCTCGATTGTGTAGCTTATATTCCCCCGATATATACAATTATATACGTGTTGCCGAGGTTGGTGATGCAATTTTTCATTCACTAAATGCCAATATATGATTATCGTACTTTTCCATAGGAGTACAATTATGTACGTCTTGCTGAGGTTTGATGCTGCTGCTACTTTTTCTCTCTTTCCTTTTTACATTTTTACGAAGTGAATTATTCAGAGACAGTGACTCCTGTTGGCAATATATAATCGTTATTTTTGCTTTGATGAAGGATTTTTTCTTTCTCTCATTGGAAGGAATGTCTCTTAGCTTGCAAGTTTTTCTCTACTGGCAACTTGATACTTATTTCATCAGATTATCTTCTGCAGCTTAACCGGAGACCATCAACTAATTATATGGAGCAGGTGCAGAAGGATATTACCCCAAGCATGCGAGGAATTTTGATTGACTGGCTAGTGGAGGTAAGTCAATGTAGTTAATTTATAGCCAAATAGTTACTTGCATCTCCACATGCTTGAATGTAGGACAAGAAGTTGAAAAAGCTGCAGACTTCATCCTAGTACGAGATCTTATTATGCAGTTCTATTTTTCTTGTTCACCAGAACTTTTCTCTCTTGAGCAGAGACAGTCTACTGTTTATTGTTCTCCTCACCCAAAAGAATCATATATTTATCGAACTTCTGAATAGAAGGATATTCTCTTTGTTCTTGAAGCGTATAAAGAGAGATTTTATTACATTTTTGTTAGTATGATCTAAACTTTAGGCTATTTGATGTGCTTGCTGCTATTTACAGTTTTTCTTATCGTTTCAGGTTTCTGAAGAATATAAGTTAGTCCCAGACACACTGTACCTCACTGTGAGCCTCATTGATCGTTTTCTCTCCCACAATTTTATAGAAAAACATAGACTCCAGCTACTAGGTGTTACCTGCATGCTAATTGCATCGTAAGTTCTTTAATTTATTTACTGGGACTTAAGAATTATGTTCCATGCATCTCTTCTGACATATGCTTGTGCACTCGCATAGTCGCATATGCAAGTGTGACAGAGGAATCTAACTTTTTTCCCCCGCATTGATGATAAATATGAAAAAAAAAGTAGTAATATTTGCTGAGGGCTAAAACATGCACTAAACTTTCAAATAAGATTGGTGATATTTGCAACACTGGTCGTTATTATCTTTCTTACTCTGTCATTAAGGATTCTAAGTGCTTTACTTTTACGGTTTGAAGAAAGTACGAAGAGATTTGCGCACCAAGAGTGGAAGAATTCTGCTTCATCACTGATAATACCTACACAAGAGGAGAGGTATGGTTTTTCAGCTACTACTTGTACATAACATTCATGAATCTAGCAGTACTTTAAAAAAAAAACTGTAAGCAAAATCTTGGTCAATAGTCTAGCAGTAATGTTTGTGACATATTCTGTTGGCTCTGGCTACATGGCAGGTGTTGAAAATGGAGAGAAAAGTTCTGAATTTCTTGTATTTTCATCTCTCTGTTCCGACCACAAAAACATTTCTCAGGTAATGACACCATCTTCAAACTCCACTAAATGCCGTCAGCTTAGCCGATCATCTAAAACAAACTTGGGGTTTAGCCCGAACGGTTTGCCTGCCTCTCTTCCGACACCAGAATGGATTAATCCGTTTCCTAATTTTCAATTTTTTCTCAGGAGATTCATTCAAGCAGCACAAGCAACTTACAAAGTAGTTTACCTTGGAATCCCTATCTACATCTTTTTCTATAAAATTCAGTAGAAACTAATTTGCATTTCACTTGTGTTGGAGTACAGGTTCCGTGCATGGAACTAGAGTTCTTAGCAAATTATTTGGCAGAGCTGTGTCTAGTTGAGTACAACTTCGTAAAGTTCTTGCCTTCACTCATCGCTGCATCTGCTGTATTCCTTGCTAGATGGACCCTCAGTAAATCAGTGCATCCATGGGTCTGTTCATCCTTGTTCCCCTCTCAAGCTTTTCTCTTTTGTTCTTTCTTATAATTGGAAACACCGTCTGAAGGACAGAATTTCCATTTATTTTGGGGCTTTTTGTTTCGCAGAATCCAACCTTGGAGCATTATACTAGTTACAAGGCATCAGAGCTGAAAACTAGTGTACTTGCATTGGAGGAATTGCAACTCAACACTAATGGCTGCTCCCTCAATTCTATTCGCGACAAGTACAGACAACAGAAGGTAAATTATATATATATATATTATTTTATACATTTTGAAGTTAAAAAACACCCCACAAGCAAGATTAAATGGATGACATGAATCATTTAGAAGTTCAGGATTTGAATTTTAAAGTTTAGTGTTTATAAATAAACACGGGTTTTAAATCATAAACTCTAAATTTTAAACCTTAAAATATCGATTCCCGTTACATAATTACTAAACTCTAGACACTAATCTATCAGCATCATAGGTGATATATTTAGTATTGTTTATGGAGTTTTTTTTTAATTCCACTGATAATAAATATATATTTTTATCATATATAACACATATATGAATTTAAGTTTATGATAAAAAGGGTTTTTCTCCTTTTTTTTCCTGGTTGATGTCACAATTGACAGTTCAAATGCGTTGCGACAATGAGTTCCCCAGAAAGAGTAGTATCAGTCTTCTCAAGAAGATAAAGACAATTTGTCTTCTAAGACGTTTTACACAGTCGATTTTAGGGGGTGAGGTTTCAGTAATAAAATTCCTTTCTCCAATGGGAACCGGGAAGTTACCACCACTATAATGGATCTTTGTAATCCAAGTCCCTCAAGACAGAAGGTTTTTCTTTTTTGATGATATTTAATTATCCTTATTTTAACTTTTATTAGTTTGATTGTCAATTGAGCTGATGACACTCAACTTTTGGCACCAACTTAGATAAATTACCGTATGCACATTATACATAAAATGACCAAGGCAGGGACAAAGTTAGGATTTTAGTTCAAAGAGATAAAGTATAATTAATAATAAAAAAATAAGAGAGAAAAAAATCAAAATTTAAAGACCTAAATAGATAATTGTCCTATACTTTTTAATGATAAAAAAATTGGGGGAATTTGTCCTATCATTACAAGTGTCCTTTATTTAAAAACATAACCACGAGTACTACTGATAGCGAACTACTGATGCCACAGGGATCGGGAAAATAACAAACTACAAAATAAAGAATAAAAGACAAAACGGGACAAAAAAGAATGAACCCCTTATCTCATAGAATACATAAAGAATTACACAATACAAATTGGGAGAAGAAAAAAAAATAATGATCAAAGATAAAGCCAATTATAATAGGTTACATAGGTTTAGGGCATTGAAAGATACATTTGATTGAGGCAAGTGCCCTACAATGCACCAAAAATGATGGGCAGTTAAACTACGATAGACGGGCAAGCCAACTCTCTACCTCCAAGATGCCAGTCAATGACTATATCAGACCATATTTGACGTTTCGGTGCCACAGTCAGTGCCGATACAATAGGGAAAGATTTCCTACTTCAACCCCCTAGAACACGTTTGAGTCCGGCTCGTTGCTCCGGTGTCAACTTTGTAGGGAACTTCACATCGAATTTGATCCTAAGATCACCCCTATTACCAGGCTCCTTTGCAATTGGCATTCCTTCCTTAGCAACAATGAGCTCATAACCCGGGTGGATAATGTCAGTTATGGGCAACGACAACTTACGGCCATTAAGCGTAGTTAGATTTACAGTTGTACCCCCAAGTGCCTCGGCCAGTGACACCTTTCGGTCGACGATAAGATCGTTGCCGTCTCTTTTGTAAAGATCATGGGGTTTCTCATCGATTACAAATACAAGGTCCGCCGGAAGCTGATTTGGCTGTTCATTTCCTTTATCTGGGAAAGTAATCTTTGTTCCTTTCTTCCACCCTGGCTTTACGTCGATGGTTAATGTTTCCGATTCCTGTGCTTGCCGCCTATAAGGATCCAAATTATTGTTCAATCAGCAAAATCAATATAAAGCATGAACACGATATACATGCATAGAAAACACAATGCCACAAAGCATGAAAGAATTAAAACTCATTTGCAACCATTTGATTTGAAAACATAATTGCTTTGCTTTTCCTCTGTGAGTTCAATGAAAATGCATGCTTAGACTGTCAAATAGTAAGCATCCATCTTTGATGAGAGTTTCAGTTTATGTGATAAAGAATCTCATTAGTTCCATCCTCGGAACACGAAACTGAATTTCTGAGCTTATCGAGATGAAACATAAGACGAGAAAATGCAATAGAGGATCATGCATTAGATGGATATTCATACCCAGATGAATTGACAACAGTTCTTGAGATCTTCATCTTCCTTGTCGATCCAGTGTACAGTTCTTCAAGGGTGCAAGGCAATTTGCTCTCAACCGGGGGTGGTTTCCTGGGCGGAGTTGTATCATTGTAAGTTCGAAAATTGTTGTCAGTGCAACCAAACCCTCCAAACTTCCCTCCATCAGAGTGGAATCTTGCAGACCTACCAGGTCCCACTGACCCGAATTCGAAAGGACTACTTCCAAAGAACTCGGCAAATATATCCTCGGCATTCCTAGGATTGAACCCGCTCGACCCACAGAAGCCATTTCTTGATGATCCGCCACTGCCCGGTGGAGGGATGTTTTTCAACCCTTCTTCACCCTGCTGATTGTAAATTGCTCTCTTTTGAGGATCACTCAAGACCTAAATCACAAAATTAACATAATTCCCCATATCAAAACTAAGAAGGCAATGGATACCAGCTCTCGAAAGAGCTTACGGGCATCGTCCTGGTCTTCCTAACACATAAACCTGGTTTCTACAAATGCAATGCATAACCATGTTGCTCGGATTTTTCATTATTTTCGAGGTACTCATGTCCAACAACCACATCCAACATGTGAATACGAGGATGTGACCTCCAAAAATTTCTCCAAATACACGGGGGGAAAAAACTTCAGAAAAATCCAAGTACAGATACATCGAAGTCCGAGTAACATAGATGCATTCATGTTTTATACCTCATCTTATTATCATTCATCAATATCTTTCTCTCTAACCTTAATTCCATTTCAAGAAAAGCAATAGCAATAAAACATCTCTAATGCCATTAAAGTAAACAGCTATGCTATTCAAAGATTGAAGCAAGAACATAAATTTCTTCAGGCCTTCCTCTATCAACATTAATTCATTCAATACCCATTTTCTCAGCCAAAACAGAGTCAAGGTCATTGTGTTTCCTTCCAGCCAGACACCATAATCAAATGACAAAAGAACTTGATAAAGAAAACACAGAATCTAGTGATATAAATTCCATCATTTTCATTATATTAACAATCCAAGAGAAACAAAATGAAGGAAAGACTTGCCTCATAGGCCTCTGAGATCTGCTTGAAATTGGCCTCAGCTTCCTTTTTATTGTTTGGGTTCTTGTCAGGATGCCATTTCATTGCCAGTTTCCTATATGCTTTTTTCAGATCATCTTCCGTTGCAGTCCTGTCCACTTTCAACACATTGTAATAATCCACCCCCATTCTTTCTTGATTTTTGTCTTTACAATTCGACCCAAATCCTATAAAATCATCAAATCCTTTCAACAAATTGACAAAAAAACCCACGAGGAAAAAGAAGAATATCCGCTAAAATCCCTCTTTCTGTCGGTAAATCCAAATTCTGCAGGAAAAAATCTATGAATTTTAATGTTCCATTGATTGGAACATGAAAAATGGGAGATTTTTTTTCTGCAGACAAGATTAACACAAAACAAGCGAAATTTCCTGTTATTTGAACCAAAAAATTTAAAGAAAATAAAGGAAGAGATAGGGGTTGAGATTTCTCTCTTTCTCTCGGGGGAATCAGTGTGCTTGCATTTCTTCGGTTGAAGACCGTGTTTGTTGGGAGACTTTCAGTCCATATAAAACGAAACGGAGATTAAATCAATATCAGTAAAGATCGTTGTTTGATCTTTTAAGTACAATACATTACATATATAACCATGCATATATATGGAAATTGGTCGTTGGTTTATTTTCCTCTCTCCCTATTCCTGGAAAAATGGAAATTATGGTTTGCATTTTGGCAATGAAGTTGCCGCGTAAACCCGAATGCAATACAACTCTACAACTTAGGGCAGTGTTTGGTTGATGCATAATATTTTCTTTTTGAAGGGCAGCGCCATCGAATTGGATCCCTTCCGCCATTTTTGAAGACTTTTCAACTGAAGATTAGAAAGCGTTCCCCTGTGACAAGAACGCTTCTTTAGCATTTGGTTCCACATTGGGATAGCGGCTGATATCTTCTTCTACGAACAAAGATTATAAACAAATCCTTCCTTCTTCATCAAACAAAACAATTGCAAAGCAATCTAACTTGATTCTTTTTTCTGGGATTTTTTCTTAGGCATGAACCAGGTAGTGATGGCAGTGGAATGATTAGTCATAAGCATGGTAATTACAGTAGAAGATTCCATGGGAAAATCACAGTGTGTT
The DNA here is from genome assembly GCF_006381635.1 of Hibiscus syriacus. Taxonomy (NCBI): domain Eukaryota; kingdom Viridiplantae; phylum Streptophyta; class Magnoliopsida; order Malvales; family Malvaceae; genus Hibiscus; species Hibiscus syriacus. The sequence continues at coordinate 146,783 of NW_024062120.1, read as the reverse complement.
GTAAAGTCAAAAAGGGTAGGCGGGGGCATGATTTTTTTTTGTAAAGTCAGTATCATTTTTCAACAAAGGGGCATCGAATTCGGTGTTTCAATATTTTAATTAAAATATTTTTTTGTTTAATTACATTTTAGCCACTATACAGTTTAAGGTATTTATAAGATTAATTCCAAAGTTTCAGTTATAAATACCCTAACTCATTTAGTTTCAAAATCATCCCAAAACATTTCTTTCTTCCTATACTAGAGAGCTTTCTTGTGAGTAGTGAGTGTTTTGTAAACACCTATAAATTTTCTCTCTTAGTAAAAGATCTGCAGCAGCCCGGAGACGTAAGCACAATTGGCTGAACTCCGTTATCAATTTTTGGGTATTATTTTTTCGCTTTTATTTCGCATTCTCACTAATCTGGTTATAGGGAAATTACTTGTGACTCGTTTATTTCCTAACAACTGGTATCAGAGCTTTTGGATTTGAATTTTGTCAATTTTTCTGCGAGGTTACTATTCATTACTATTAACATAAATAGTGAATTTCGTGAATAGTGAAATTCGGTCGACGATACGAGTTTGTCGACGGTGGTGTTCTAATACACGGTGGTTCGCAAGAATTGTCAGAAACGATCCAAAAGAAGCCAGTTTCGAGTTGAAGCGATAGCTGCAGACGAAGGGAATGTGAAAATTGAAAAGTTCGATGGTGCAGACTTTGGCTTCTGGAAGATGCAGATTGAAGATTTTCTGTACCAGAAAAATCTTTATCAACCTCTCTCAGGAAAGCAACCAGAAGGCATGAAGAATGAAGATTGGGTTCTTCTCGACCGACAAGCCCTCGGAGTTATCCGATTGACGTTATCCCGCAATGTTGCTTTCAATATAGCAAAGGAAAAGACCACGGCGGGTCTTATGGCGACTCTCTCCAGTATGTATGAGAAGCCATCGGCCTCAAACAAAGTTCATTTGATGAGGCGATTATTCAATTTACGGATGACGGAAGGGGCATCAATGGCACAACACCTAAATGAACTCAACACAATCACAACTCAGTTGAGTTCAGTGGAAATTGAATTCGATGATGAAGTTCGAGCTTTAATTCTCTTATCATCTATACCAGATAGTTGGAATGCTACTGTTACAGCAGTTAGCAGCTCGTCGGGAAATAGTAAATTGAAATTCGACAATGTTCAGGATCTGGTACTGAGCGAAGAAATTCGACGGAGAGAATCGGGTGAAGCATCAACCTCCTCAGCCTTGCACACGGAGTCTAGAGGGAGAACTTCAGAAAGAAATTCAAATCGTGGTAGATCAAAATCCAGAAGGGGAAAATCAAGAAAAGGAAATAAAGATTTTACCTGTTATAATTACGGCAAGAAGGGTCACTTCAAAAGAGATTGCCGAGCACCGAAGAAAAATACCGGCGCATAGGAATCTGCCAACATGACGGAGGAGACAGGTGATGCCATGATTTTAAGCGTCAACAGTCCGATTGAATCATGGATTTTGGATTCAGGGGCATCTTTCCACTCCACCCCATGCCGAGAAATCATGGAGAACTATGTCAGTGGTGATTTTGGGAAGGTTCATCTAGCTGATGATGAAACCTTGAAGATCGTCGGAAAAGGAGACATCCGACTATAGCTGCCAAACCAGACCACCTAGAAGCTGATAGGAGTGAGACATATTCCTGGCCTCAAAAGAAATCTGATTTCTGTTGGACAGCTTGATGGAGAAGGATATAGTACAACCTTTTCAGGCTGTGAATGGAAGATTACCAAAGGAGCACTCGTCATTGCTCGTGGTAAGAAGACTGGTACTCTCTATGTAACCTCAAATTTAGAGAATATCATTACAGTAGCAGATGCTGATGGAAAATCAAACCTATGGCACCAAAGGCTTGACCATATGAGCGAGAAAGGGATGAAGATACTTTTGTCAAAAGGGAATGTTGAAAACATTTTGATATTTCGATATAACAAATTAAGTTAAATGAATTTTAAGATTTTCCAAAATGATTTTCTAAGTATATTCGATATAATTATTCGAATATCAAAACATTACTCAAAATATTACAAAAATCATTTTTAATCCTTACTTAAGTGTAAAAATAAGTTTTAATCTTAAAACAATTTCAAAATAATCTTTCAAAGTATTTCGAACCATTTCAAAGCCAAAAATTCCAGATTGCTCAGAGGGAACCGATTCCCCCCCAAGGGGGTACCGATTCCCCCCTGAAGGGTTTGGCTCCGAGATTTCCAGAATGCTCGGAGGGAACCGATTCCCCCATAGGGGGTACCGATTCCCCCTGTTCAACGGTCGAAATATTTGAATTTTACACTTAGGGAACCGATTCCCCATAGGGGGTACCGATTCCCCCCACGCTCCAAACTGTTTTATTAATTGTTTTCACACTAAAACGGCTATATGATCTTCACTAATCATCCCCAACGTTCAGAAGAGATTCAAGGTGTATTTAAACAAGTTCTGAAGCCCTTGATCAACAAGAAATTATAGAGAAACAAGAGAGAAAGCATCAAACACCAAGTTTGTGCAAATCAAGCCAATTTTCCTTTCAATATTCATTTTGCTTTCAAGAACACCATTTGTGCTCATTTGTAATTATCTTTGAGTGTTCTTTTCTTGTTCTAGAATTGTGCAAACATCTTACCTTGTGAGGTTTTCTTGTAAGTTTTCAAATTTGTAATCTTCTCTTTGGGAAAAAGAGTGTTCTCAAGAGTTGGGGTATACTCTTGAGGGATTTTGTAAGGTTATCTCTTTGGCCTCAAAAGAAAGAACAAATTAGTGAATTTGTTGGAAAATCCTTAGTGTGGATAGCTAAGGTAGTGGACGTAGACTTTGTTTGAGAAAGTCGAACCACTGTAAATCGCTGTGCAATTACTTTCAATTTTTCTGCAAAAGCTTCCACGAAATTTTTAATTGCCAATTCACCCCCCTCTTGGCCGATTCCGTCGATCGATTAACTCAACAATTGGTATAAGAGCCTAACTCATTTGAAGGTTTAATCGCCTCTTGAGTCGATTCGGGAAGAGTTATATCGATTATTAAAGTCATCAATGGCCTCCGCTTCAAACTTCGACTCCGGTCTCGATTCGATGCCCGTCAACAAGCCTCCTTTCTTCAATGGAGCTAACTATGCCTATTGGAAGAATAGAATGATGTATTTCATTCAAGCAAGTGACATGGGAGCATGGAATGCTGTAGAAGAAGGATACATCAAACCTCTCACTCATCCAAGGTTGTGGAGTGAAGGAGAGACAAGAATGTTCCAGCTCAACTCCAAAGCCATCCATATTATTTTTTGTGCTCTTGGACCAGATGAATACGGAAGAGTTTCATCGTGTACAACCGCCAAAGAAATATGGGACAAGCTTCAAGTCACACATGAAGGTACATATGAGGTAAAGAAATTAAAAATTAGTATTCTAACGCATAGCTATGAAAATTTCAGGATGAAACCAAATGAAGACATCAAAGCTATGACGGATAGATTTTCAACGATTGTCAATGGTCTCAAATCATATGGAGAGATCATCTCAAATGAAAAGCTTGTGAGGAAGTTAGTCTACTCCCTCCAAAAATCATGGCAATCAAAGAAGACGGCAATCATCGAGTCTAAGGACCTATGGTCCTTAACTCTTGAAGAACTTATCGGTTCACTCCTCACTCATGAGATGATGCTTGAAGATGAGGTGGACCTTGATAAAGTTGAAGAGACACCAAAGGAAAAGGAGAAGAAGAAAAATATTGGAGTTGCTCTCAAATCCACAAAAGATGAGAGTGATTCTAATAATGATGATGATGACGAGGAAATGGCATTGTTTGCCAAACGGTTCAGAAAAATGATGAGACCTTACCAAGGAAGAAAATTCAAACGAAACGAAGGTCTCAAAAATGAACCAAAAGAGAAGGACCCAATAATTTGCTATGAATGCAAAAAGCCGGGGCATGTCAAATATGATTGCCCACAATTGAAGAAAAAGGGTCAATCAAAGAATAAGCACAAGGCTCATGTGGCTACATGGAGCGATGAAGAAAGTTCCGATGAAGAGGAACAAGAAGTAGCAAACTTGTGCTTGATGGCATTCGGGGAAGATTCTAAGGTAACCTCTAACTCATCCGATTTTGATGATTTATCTTATGATGAGTTATTTGAGGAGTACAATGGGTTGGCTTCGGATTATGAGAAATTGTTTTTAAAATATAAAAATGATGTTTCAAAATTGAAAAATGAAAACAAACTCATATCCAAAACCAACAACGATCTTGAAAGTAAAATCAAAGATTTTCAAATCAAACTAGAAGAGTTTGAAAAGAAAAATTTAGATTTGCAAAATTTACTTTCAAAGATCAATGATGATCATCAAAAGAAAATTGATGATCTTAAAACTTCTTTTGATAAAGTTGGAACAAAACATTTTGAAAAAGGTGGAAATTCAAAATCCAACTTTGTTAGAAAAAGTTTTAGAAACTACAATCATAGAGGTCCCCAAAGAACCTCTAATGGAAAAATCATTAGAAGTATGTGGGTTCCTAAAGAACTCATTACTACTAAAGATAAAAATATCCTACACAAATGGATACCTAAGGGGACTAGGATTTTGGAAACTAATGAATATGGACCCAAAAGAATTTGGGTACCAAAAATCAAAAATTAATCTATGTTTGTAGGGAAAGGAGCATTGCTACAAGGCACGGAAACAAATTCAAATTCATGGTACCTTGATAGTGGATGCTCAAGACATATGACCGGAGACAAAAGCCGGTTCATTGAGCTTAACGCCAAAAATGGAGGAGAAGTGACTTTTGGAGACAATTCAAAAGGTCACATTGAAGGTATTGGTACAATAGGTAATACCTCTTCCATACAAATTAAGAATGTTTAATATGTGAATGGATTAAAGCATAATCTATTGAGTATTAGTCAATTATGCGATAAAGGATTCAATGTCTTATTTGAAATTAATGGTTGTAAAGTCATTGACATTGCATCTAATCGGATTATGCTTGTTGGTCATAGAATAGGAAACATTTACATGATGCATTTAGATTCTATTGATATGACTAATTTATGCCTAGTTGCTAAGGATGAGCATGATAGTTGGTTATGGCATAGGAGACTAGGTCATGCTAGTATGAGTGTTTTGCAATGGTTAATTCAAGGAGACTTAGTAAGAGGGTTGCCTAAGCTTAAATTTGATAATGATAAAATCTGTGATGCTTGTGCTAAAGGAAAACAAAAACGAGTTTCTTTTAAATCTATTAATGATGTATCAACTAGTAGAGTATTACAATTGATCCATTTAAATCTTTTTGGGCCAACTAGAACTACTAGCTTGGGAGGAAAACAATATGCATTTGTCTTGGTAGATGACTATTCTAGATACACTTGGGTTCTATTCTTAAGTACTAAAGATGAAGCATTAGAAAATTTCATCACATTTTCAAAAATAATCCAAAATGAAAAAGGTTACTCTATCACTAGTGTTAGAAGTGATCATGGAACTGAATTTGAAAATCTTGGATTTATTGAGTTTTGTAATTCTAATGGTATTAGCCATAATTTTTCAGCACCTAGAACCCCTCAACAAAATGGAGTTGTTGAGAGGAAAAATCGAACTTTAGAAGAAATGGCTAGAACCATGCTTTGTGAAAATAATTTGCCAAAATATTTTTGGGCGGAAGCCACAAATACCGCTTGTTATGTTGTAAATCGAGTAATGATTAGGCCAAATTTAAAGAAAACTCCATATGAAATTCTCAAAAATAAAAAGCCTAACATTAGCTATTTTCATCCTTTTGGATGTAAATGTTTTGTTTTAAACAACGGTAAAGAAAACCTTGGCAAATTTGATGCTAAAAGTGATGAAGGAATTTTTCTGGGTTATTCCTTAAATTCTAAAGCTTATCGTGTATTTAATAAAAGAACTTTAGTTGTAGAAGAGTCTATACATGTTGTTTTCGATGATAATCCCTTCCGAGGAAGGATTCTTCTGTTAATGATGATGTAGGTATTGTACAAGCAAATGACGTTAGACATGACATTGGAGAATCATCATCAAAGGAAGAAACAAAAGATGAGGAAACTCATGATCCCCTCGAGAATCCAACCAGTGAAGAAAGGGAAGTATCTTTTCCAAGAGAGTACAACTATGTCAAGGATGGTGAAATTATAGGTGATCCATCAAAAGGGGTAACTACTCGATCTTCTCTTAGAAATATCTGTAATTATGTTGCATTTATTTCATGCATAGAGCCTAAGAACATCAAAGAAGCATTAAAAGATGAACATTGGATTATGGCTATGCAAGAATAATTAAATCAATTTGAGAGAAGTAAAGTATGGACATTAGTTGAAAGGCCTAGTAATAAATCTACTGTAGGTACTAGATGGGTTTTTAGAAATAAACTTGATGAAAGTGGTAATATAGTGAGGAACAAGGCTAGACTTGTTGCTCAAGGCTATACTCAAGAAGAGGGCATAGACTATGATGAAACATACGCTCCCGTAGCTAGGATGGAAGCAATTAGAATGTTATTAGCATTTGCATGTTTCAATGAATTTAAATTATATCAAATGGATGTTAAAAGTGCATTTTTAAATGGTTTTATAAAAGAAGAAGTGTACGTGGAACAACCTCCAGGTTTTGAAGATTCAAATTTTCCGGATCATGTTTTAAAATTGACAAAAGCTCTTTATGGTTTAAAACAAGCTCCTAGAGCTTGGTATGAAAGATTGTCAAATTTTTTAATTGAAAAAGGTTTTTTTAAAGGAAAGGTTGACACTACATTGTTTTTAAAGAGAAAAGGTAAAGATTTATTAGTAGTTCAAATTTACGTTGATGATATAATATTTGGTTCTACTAATGATGTTCTTTGCCAAGAATTTTCTAAGCTAATGCAAAGTGAGTTTGAGATGAGCATGATGGGGGAGCTCTCATTTTTCTTGGGACTCCAAATCAAGCAAAGAAAAGATGGCATCTTTATTAATCAAGCTAAGTACGTCAAAGATATGCTCAAGAAGTTTGGACTGGAAAATGGGAAACCTCATAACACTCCAATGAGCTCTTCAACAAAGCTTGACTTAGATGAAGGAGGTAAATGTGTGGATGTTAAATTATATAGATCCATGATTGGCTCATTGCTTTATCTAACCGCAAGTAGACCAGATATTATGTTTAGTGTTTGCTTGTGTGCTAGGTTTCAATCATGTCCTAAAGAATCACATTTACTAGCTGTTAAGAGAATCTTTAGATACCTTAAGGACACTCCTAGTTTAGGACTTTGGTATCCTAGAGACTCTAGCTTTAGCTTGCATGCCTTTTCTGATGCGGATTATGGAGGATGCAAATTAGATAGGAAAAGCACCTCCGGTACTTGCCAATTCCTTGGAAATATGCTGATTTCTTGGTTTTCAAAGAAACAAAACTGTGTGGCATTATCTACCACTGAAGCGGAATACATTTCAGCCGGTAGTTGTTGTGCACAAGTTTTATGGATGAAACAACAACTTTTTGATTATGGAATTGAAGTAGGTACCATTCCTATCAAGTGTGACAATACTAGTGCTATTTGTCTCACTAAAAACCCCATCCAACACTCTAGAACTAAGCACATTGAAATAAGACATCACTTCATTAGAGACCATGTCACTAAGGAAGATGTAGTTCTAGAATATGTTGATACTTTTCATCAATTAGCGGATATCTTTACAAAACCCTTAGACAAGGAAAGGTTTTGGACACTTAGAAGAGAATTAGGTTTAACTAACCTATCTTCACTTAGTGTTTAAAATAATTTAGCACTTTTAATAAATACTGAAAAATGCTTATAATAATAATTTTTGATTGCATTCTTGCTATTAGTTAGGGGGAGTTTATGATTCTTAGTGAAAATTAATTTTATGTTCAAATAATGTTTAAAGATTAATTTAATTGTTTGAACATAATTATTTTTCAATATATGAGTTGCCTATACCACTAGAAAAGATTAATTTAGCATTTTATGTGCTTAAAAGTCGGATTTTAGCATTTTGGTGCAGAGGGAATCGATCCCCCCTTGAGGGAACCGATTCCCCCTTTGAAGGGGAACCGATTCCCCCCACAGGGGAATCGATACCCCCCTTGGGGTTCTGTTAAATCGGGCAGAACACCCAAAAAAAAACCCCCAAAACCCTCCTTTTCTTCTTCTTCCGCCGTTCTTCACCTCTAAATCTCTCAAATCTCCATTTTTGCCTCAAATCAATGATATTAATCGGAATTTGCTTCAAATATCATCTTCTAAACCTGTTGGAATCATTAAAATCATGCAAACAACATCAAAATCCCCTCAATCTTCATCTTTCAAGGTAAATTTTTCTAAACTCTCTATTACAATGATTTTGAACATAGGATTAGTTTTAATTAGTTCTAGGTTAAAATAGTGATCGGGCATTGATTGTTTAGTGATTAAAAACTAGATGTTACAACTAATTTCATCAAAAACACAAGAATTTTCCAAATTATTTTAAATTTTCGAAATAAAAAAAATGTTAATTTTCAAATTATTGTGTTTTGATTAAATTATGTTGTTGTTATAAAAACTATACATATATTGTTTCTCAAAACCATATTTTTCAAAAGTTTTTCAAAAACTTTGCCCATTAGGATTGATTTAGAGAACCTTGAAATATTGATGACTCAATTGAGTTTTGGGATTAATTGAATTGCATACATTTGTTTTTAAAATTGCAGGTTATCAATTCTATTCCGATTTCCTAAACCATGTCTAATCCTAAACGTGCTAGGTCTTCATCTAGTCGTTCACACCGACAACCAAATCCACCTCCAAATCCTCCACCTCCAAATCCTCCACCTATTCCAATTTCTAATCCTAATCCTATTGATCCTAATTTGACTATCCAAAATTCGTGTTTCAATCATCCTGGTCCTAGAAACCATCGTTTTTGGTATTATCAATATTTCGACTCTTAAAAAATCCGGGAAGAACGTATTCCTTCTCGTCAAGCTATGTTAGCTATCAATTTTAAATATCTTCCTCTTTTACAAGAGTGGAAATTTGATAAACTCTTTGACCTTGAACCCATCGTTTACCATCAACTTGTTTGTATTTTCTATTCTAATGCCGTTTGTGTTAAAGACCAAACTGAAACCGAAACCATAGGAATTCATTCCTACCTTCTAGGATAATTCTTATATATTGACTCGGCTTACATAGCCAATACATTCGAATTAGATAATGAAGGGATTTCAAATGAAAAACAGGTTTTAGGATCTCGTTATAAAAGAAGGGATAGTGCAAGTGTTCTAGACCTTCATGAACGTTTTCTTCATCTAATGATTTCTTGGTGGTTTCGACCATCTGGAGGTCGTTATTCTACTCTTAGAGCCTTAGATCTTTGGTGGTTACATTGTTTCGAAAACAATATTAAAATCAACCTACCTCAGATTATTTTTGCTGAAATTGTTGAAACCGTAAATCTTGTTCCTAATAAAAAACTTTGTTCATCTCTTGTTTACGGTTGTATTTTGAGTAATCTGTTTTCCAAAGCTGGACTTAGAGTCAGTCTAGATGCCGTTTTTCCTCTTAAGAAACAAATTAACCTTCTTTCCTTAATGAGAGCGGGATGGATTAAGGATAAAGAAACTGGGGAATGGGTTCGATCTTCTGCAACTACTCCGGGAGCTAGTTCTTCATGAGCTCCACCCGAAGCTGACGAAGATCTCGAGCTTGAGCAACTAATGCGAGACATCGATGAAGCTGAAGCTGAACCTGAGCAGGCTGAGGAGCAGCCCGAAGAGCAAGCAAAACAATCGACTCAAATGCCTCCATATTTTCAATCTTTTATGGAGACATTTGATTACCGATATGCGACCATGGATTCGCGCTTTATTTCTATAGAGTCCCATTTATCCACAATGGGAGCTCAACAATTAGAAATTCTTCGGGAAATGCGTGCAAATAATGAAGCAACCAATGCACGTATTAATGACCTCACTAACAAAATGGCCGTTATGCGAGCTCATTTTCCTCCTCCCGATCCTCCTACGGATGTTTGATTCTATGTTTTAATTTGTTTTCCAAACTTATTGTTTTAACATTTTGAATATTTTGGAATGTTTGATTTTGTGGATTGTTGGATTTTGGATTTATGGATGGTGTGAACTTATATGTTTGGTGTGTTTTATTTGTTATTGCATCATTTACAGCATTATTAGCAATATAACCAATTTTGCCATATCACATTATTTATGAATATTGATTACGGAACTAATGGCTAACGTTTCTCTTAATTGTGATCTTAGCAGCTTATGCATACATATACCTAATCAATTGGCTTAATATTTTTCACGTTCATTTGAGTCTTTTTTGATTTAACAAAAAGGGGGAGAAGTGTGTTTTAAGTGTGTGTTTTTAAAAATGATAAATGGGAGAAGTGTTAAAGTAAGGGGGAGTAATTTTAAAACTTGATTTCAAAATCTTAAAATTACTAAAATGTTTTGTTATATCAAAAAGGGGGAGATTGTTGAAAACATTTTGATATTTCGATATAACAAATTAAGTTAAATGAATTTTAAGATTTTCCAAAATGATTTTCTAAGTATATTAGATATAATTATTCGAATATCAAAACATTACTCAAAATATTTCAAAAATCATTTTTAATCCTTACTTAAGTGTAAAAATAAGCTTTAATCTTAAAACAATTTCAAAATAATCTTTCAAAGTATTTCGAACCATTTCAAAGCCAAAAATTCCAGATTGCTCAGAGGGAACCGATTCCCCCCCCAAGGGGGTACCGATTCCCCCCTGAAGGGTTTGGCTCCGAGATTTCCAGAATGCTCGGAGGGAACCGATTCCCCCATAGGGGGTACCGATTCCCCCTGTTCAACGGTCGAAATATTTGAATTTTACACTTAGGGAACCGATTCCCCATAGGGGGTACCGATTCCCCCCACGCTCCAAACTGTTTTATTAATTGTTTTCACACTAAAACGGCTATATGATCTTCACTAATCATCCCCAACGTTCAGAAGAGATTCAAGGTGTATTTAAACAAGTTCTGAAGCCCTTGATCAACAAGAAATTATAGAGAAACAAGAGAGAAAGCATCAAACACCAAGTTTGTGCAAATCAAGCCAATTTTCCTTTCAATATTCATTTTGCTTTCAAGAACACCATTTGTGCTCATTTGTAATTATCTTTGAGTGTTCTTTTCTTGTTCTAGAATTGTGCAAACATCTTACCTTGTGAGGTTTTCTTGTAAGTTTGCAAATTTGTAATCTTCTCTTTGGGAAAAAGAGTGTTCTCAAGAGTTGGGGTATACTCTTGAGGGATTTTGTAAGGTTATCTCTTTGGCCTCAAAAGAAAGAACAAATTAGTGAATTTGTTGGAAAATCCTTAGTGTGGATAGCTAAGGTAGTGGACGTAGACTTTGTTTGAGAAAGTCGAACCACTGTAAATCGCTGTGCAATTACTTTCAATTTTTCTGCAAAAGCTTCCACGAAATTTTTAATTGCCAATTCACCCCCCTCTTGGCCGATTCCGTTGATCGATTAACTCAATAGGGAAGTTGCCGGATCTAAATAATGTAGATGTCGGACTATGCGAGGATTGCATCTTTGGCAAACAAAAGAAAGTCAGTTTTGCAAAGATTGGCAAGGCACCCAAGGCAGAAAGGTTAGAATTGGTTCATACTGATGTATGGGGACCATCCCCAGTTCCATCTCTTGCAGGCTCACTATATTATGTCACCTTCATCGATGATTCAACAAGGAAGGTGTGGGTTTATTTTCTGAAGAAGAAATCAGAAGTCTTTGATACCTTCAGAAAATGGAAGGCCATGGTGGAAAATGAGACTGGTTTGAAAGTCAAGCGGTTGAGGTCTGACAATGGAGGAGAGTACAGAGACAGTAGATTCAGAGATTTCCGCGCAAACAATGGGATCAAGATGGAGACAACAGTTCCCATAACACCACAACAGAATGGTGTAGCAGAGCGCATGAACAGAACTCTAAATGAACGTGCCAGAAGCATGAGGATACATGCCGGATTGCCCAAATTTCTATGGGCTGAAGCTATCAACAATGCAGCTTACCTGATCAACCGTGGGCCCTCTGTTCCTTTGGATGGCGGAATACCAGAGGAAGCTTGGAGCAAGAAAGAAATAAACCTTTCACACTTAAGAGTGTTTGGTTGTATTTCTTATGTACACATAAACTCTGCTGAAAGAAGTAAACTTGATGCCAAGTCCAACAAATGCGTCTTTGTTGGTTACGGTGGTGATGAGTTCGGTTACCGGTTTTGGGACTACGAAAATCGAAAGATCATCAGAAGCAGAGACGTCATTTTCAATGAAAATGTGATGTACAAAGACAGGTCAACTGCAGAATCAAGTAATACCGAAGCTGAAACAAAAGAATTTGCTGAGTTCGAGGAGATTTCTGGAAATGATGTTCAGATCAGTCCTGAAGCAGTTCAAGAGGAAGAACCAGGCACACCAGAACTGAGACGCTCCTCCAGAATTCCTAAACCAACCCAACGGTATTCGCCTTCTTTGCACTACTTGTTGCTGACTGACAATGGTGAACCAGAGTGCTATGATGAAGCGATGCAGGTGGATGATTCAGTCAAGTGGGAGTCTTCCATGAAAGATGAGATGGACTCGTTTATGTCAAATCAGACGTGGGAATTAGCTGAATTACCACCAGGCAAGAAAGCGCTCCATAACAAGTGGATTTACAGGATCAAAGAAGAGCACGATGGGAGAAAACGCTACAAAGCAAGATTGGTTGTCAAAGGTTTTCAGCAAAAATAAGGTATTGACTACAATGAAATTTTCTCTCCAGTCGTAAAACTGTCTACAATCAGACTGGTGTTGAAAATTGTAGCTGCAGAGAATTTACATCTTGAGCAGTTAGATGTAAAGACAACTTTCCTTCATGGTGATTTGGAGGAAGAAATCTATATGAGGCAGCCAGAAGGTTTCATAGAGGCAAGCAAGAAAAACCTGGTATGCAGGTTGAAGAAGAGCTTGTATGGTTTAAAACAAGCTCCTAGACAGTGGTACAAGAAGTTTGATAGTTTCATGAGTAGCAGTGGTTTTACCAGATGCCAAGCTGATCATTGTTGCTACATCAAGAGGTTCGACAATAGCTTCATTATTTTATTGTTGTACGTTGATGACATGCTCGTTGCAGACTCAAACATGCAAGAGATTATACACTTGAAGCAAAAATTGTCGAAGCAGTTTGCTATGAAGGATCTGGGCGCTGCAAAGCAGATTCTTGGGATGAGGATCAAAAGAGACACAAAGTCGGGGACTTTGATGTTATCACAGCTAATTACATCAACAAAATACTCTCCAGGTTCAACATGCAAGATGCTAAACCAGTAAGTACACCTTTAGGTGTTCATTTTAGACTCTCTAAAGAACAGTCACCAAAGACGGAGGAAGAACGTGCACACATGGTGAAGGTACCGTATGCCTCAGCAATTGGAAGTCTGATGTATGCCATGGTTTGTACCAGACCAGATATTGCTCATGCAGTGGGAGCTGTTAGCAGGTACATGAATAATCCAGGCAAGGTACACTGGGAAGTTGTCAAATGGATCCTCAGATATCTGCGAGGTACCACAAACAAAGCACTTTGTTTCAAAGGTGGAGATACGATACTGACAGGCTATGTAGATGTTGATTTAGCCGGAAATGTTGACATCAGAAGAAGCACTACAGGGTATGTCTATACTCTAGGAGGAACTGCAGTGAGTTGGGTTTCTCAACTACAGAAGATAGTTGCTCTCTCCACAACTGAAGCAGAATATGTCGCTGTTACGGAAGCCAGCAAGGAGATGGTCTGGCTCCAAAGTTTCTTGGAAGAGTTAGGCAAGAAACAAGAAAACAATGTCTTGTATTGCGACAGTCAAAGTGCTATCCATCTAGCGAAGAATCCGTCTTTTCATTCCAGAACGAAGCACATACAATTGCGATATCATTTTATTCGGTCTCTTCTGGAAGATGGGATTTTGAAACTTGAAAAGATTAGTGGAGCTCAAAATCCGGCAGACATGTTGACAAAGACGGTGACCACGGACAAACTGAAGTTGTGTTCAACTTCAGTTGGCATGCTAGAATAACAAGACTAGAAATGCTGCTGCATCGATCGAGGTGTGAAGACATATTAAAATCAGTCTTCAAGTGGGAGATTGTAAAGTCAAAAAGGGTAGGCGGGGGCATGATTTTTTTCTGCAAAGCCAGTATCATTTTTCAACAAAGGGGCACCGAATTCGGTGCCCCAATATTTTAATTAAAATGTTTTTTGGTTTAATTACATTTTAGCCACTGCACAGTTTAGGGTATTTATAAGATTAGTCTCTAAGTTTCAACTATAAATACCCTAGCTCATTTAGCTTCAAAATCATCCCAAGACATTTCTTTCTTCCTATACTAGAGAGCTTTCTTGTGAGTAGTGAGTGTTTTGTAAACACCTGTAAATTTTCTCTCTTAGTAAAAGATCTGCAGCAACCCGGAGACGTAAGCACAATTGGCTGAACTCCGTTATCAATTTTCAGGTATTATTTTTCTGCTTTTATTTCGCATTCTCACTAATCTAGTTATATGGAAATTGCTTGTGACTCGTTTATTTCCTAACATGTGTTGCTTCCCAAATCGTGTTATGGAGAAGGGATTTGGTGCTCTTGGCGCTTTCTTCTTCACTCTCCACACATTTTTCATCTTCTGGTGCATATTTATACCTTCCATTATATCTTAGTTTCCTTTTTGTAAATAGTCTTAATATAATTTCATGTGTAAAGTATAGTAATGATCACTGAATTTTTCTAAAGTTTTCATTTAGATCTCAACTTTTAAAACTTGCAATACAATCCTCCAACATTTAGTCTGTTTGCAATATGGTCCCCGACATAACCGGCTGTTTAACGTCGTTACACTGTCGTTAGTACGTTTGCAATATGGTCACTGAACTTTTCAGACGCTTGCATTTAGGTCCCCCCAACTTTTAAAACTTACAACACAATCCACAATTTCATTCTAAACCCCAAATTCCTTTTCGATCTCGAATTTCCTTTTTCGCTCCTCTCTTCTCATTTCCAGCGTAACTTTTCAATCGGGATGCATGGGAAATTCTAATATAACTTTGAATTATGTGGAGGGGTTAACTTGAATAAGGGTTTATTGAGAGAAAACCCAACCAAGGGACTATCGGGACTATCAACGATTCAAGGAGTAATGTTAGATACATGCCATCTTAGGTGAAACATAGATGTTTAATGAAATGCTTGTGAGAAAAAATGGGGTTAGAAATGCGGAGTTGACAAATACTACTAAGATGAACTAAGTATTATTGTTGAAAGTCACCAACAAAACTGTAATTATTTTGTATAAATGACATATAATAATTTCTTTGTTTAATCCTTGTGGTTAAAGATTTTCCAACAGATGATCAAATATAATGAAATCCCAAACAACACATTCACCACTCATGTAACACCCCCAACCTGTATCCAACCCGGATACGAGTCCGAAGTGTCGCATTGACTTTTCAAACCTTTATTCGTATAAAATAGTGAGTAATTTTAAAAACTTTTATAACATTTAACTTATTCAAAATATTTACAAAACTATTCAGAGCTTATTCAATATATTCTTTTGATTACATGCCAACTAGAACTTTATATAAAAAAAATACATATTATTCACCTCTCTTCTGATCTGACATTCGGTAAGGAGAACTGACCTGCCTTGTTCCTCTTTACTTCTCTTTTCGCTTTCCAAACCTACGTGTGAAACAATCACACGCTAAGTCGATGACTTAGTGAGGCATATAAAACATATAATATTTCATATAACATAAAGCATACATAAACATATAGCATCATTATCATAATCTCTATCATTATCATTAAGAAACACATATAACATCATATGGTTCATGTAACACATTTCAAACCACTTACTTTTGATAACCATTTATAAACCCATCGTATACATATCACATTCAGTATGTTTGTTTAATCTCTTTATTAGCCCATGTACACTAGTGAGAAATTAAGGTATGTGAGTACATTGAGGTTGTGCACACATATGTTGTCACCACAGCTCATATAAATGTCCCGAAGGACCACATATCAATCCTTAAGAATCATATACATATGTCAAGGATCAAGTATGTGTCTCACCAGACTTCACACATGTTCCAAAGAATACATATATGTCCCGAAGGACCTATCCAGAGGTCATAAAGATCATCGGTAACTATCCAGAGGTCATAAAGATCCTTAGCAACTGTCCATAGGTTCCGAAGAACCTAGGTAAACTGTCCATATGTTCCTTAGAACATAGGTATACTGTCCATATGTCTCGAAAGACATAGGTAATTCTGTCCATATGTTCCGTAGAACATAGGTATACCCTCGACTCTTGGCATGCCAACTATACCCCTAGCTCTCATATCACATAACATGGGCATTATCATTTATAACATTTCATATCACTTGTTATTTCTCTTCTGTCACATACCACATGTATGTGTAACCATATATCTCATATCATATATCTTATAATAGATTATTATATCATCATTTGTTTCCTTCCTACCTATTCACAATCACACTAACATGTAATGCAAGCAATATGTATTAATACATACATGTAATCACATAACTTATATCATATCATTTCTCTTATAAACACATATCTCTTCTTTTCTGTCACGTATCACATATACGTGTAATCATTGATCTTATAATCCCATGTTCCTTCTCTTCTATCACATACCCTATGTATGTGTAAACATATATCTCATAAACATATATTTATGAATCTCATATCGTATCACATATTCACATAAACATGTAATCCACTTTCACATATCACTTAACATATTTTCTAATATGATCACATAACTCATATTATCTATCTCATGTCATATTCTCATGTATTTACTTAATTCAGTTTCACATAGCTTGTCACATAGGCATGTATTCTCATATATTATAATTTCATATAGTTCAATATCACATATCACATATACATGTAATCATGCACTCATACACACATAAGCATCATATCATTCACAAATCAAATAACATTTTAGGAGTCACTTCTTACCATAGTAACTCCATCACTGGCTCATCACAAGCCAATGTTTATTCGATAACATAAGTACAATTAAATTGCACTCACCTTAGCTTTGCTTTGATTCGATTCTAATCCTTCAATTGATTCAGAACGGGATCACGTTCCATATCTGCATAATCATACATAGATCTATATTAGTATTATAACTAATATACTCTAATGGTTCACTCTTTAGATTAAGATAAATGTCAATTTCTTCTTTCAATAAGGGTATGCATCGATGCACTACTGATGCATCGGTGCATAAAATACATTCGATGTTGTATTATTATTGGGATGCATCGATGCACTAATTGCATTCGATGTTTCTATTTTAAAAGAGTGCATCGATACACATTCAAACAAATTTTTGGGTTTTAACCTTGATGCATCGATGCACTATGAATGTGCATCGATGCACTCTGCCCAGAACCTCTTTTTGAACCCGAAAATCATCAACTCTTCACTCAAATGCTTCATATTTCATCTCCTTTCATATTCCTAACTTTCATATACATGTTTAAACTCATTTATAATCAATTATCGCGTCTTTAACCTTAATATCCTCTCCTCTTTATTAACTTCAAGAATCATACCATATTTTTAACATGTTTTAAATCTAATTCTAACACTCCATATTCCTTAATTAGATTGATGACAAGTCAAATTCCTTCTCAAAATTCACTTACTAACTCTTTTCCAGAATTTCCTTAAGAAACTCATTTTCTTTAATCTTTCATAACTTCTTTATCTTTTGATTTTAGGACAACTTAAGCTTTCCATAAGCTTAAGTATTACCTAATGATCAAAACCCACTCTTAAAATTAACAAATAATCAGCTAACAAGGAATTTTACATTTGCAAGCTTGGCTCTTTCTTTCTCTCGTACATGAAGAAGAAGAAGAAGAAGAAGATGAAGAGAATATCTCTTCATCCTTATCCCCTCTAACATATATATCCTTATCATATTTATTTTTAATTCATTTATTAGTTAAACGACCATTTTTTCCTCTACTTCATTTGATAATTACTAATAACTTTTAGGATTTATTTCCAGATAAATCATTGAACAAATCCATTCTTCTACTTTAATCACCAAATTCTGAAACTTTACCATTTAGTCACTAACCCATAGTTTGGGATGTTACAACTCAGCCTCTTTCGCTCACATGCACTCTCGTTTGGTTTTTGTTCTTCAATTTTCCGCCATGTAAAATTGTAAACCCAAACAGTGCTCTGTCTTACGCTTTTTATTTACAAATAAAAAATGGAGGAAGAGTTGCTGGAACGCAACATCGATTACGTTTATTTCTTAGCCTCTCCCCTCACTTGTAAGAAGGTATATTTATTTTCTCTTTTTGGGCTAACCGGAAGTAAGTTTTTCCTCTTTCGAACTTTCCCATTTTCAGCATTGTGTTTTTTGTTGTTGAAATTTTTATGTTTCTGGAACTGCATGTCAATGATCTGGATATTCATTGTTAGTTTTGAACCAAAACCATCTAATTTTCTTTCTTTCTTCTTAATCAAAACTTTTATGTTTCCAGCTTTGTTGGTAACTTTCAACAATGATACTTAGTTCATTTTAGTAGTATTTGTCAACTCTGCATTTCTAACCCCATTTTTTTCTCACAAGCATTTCATCGAACATCTATGCTTCACCTGAGATGACCTGTATCTAACATTACACCTTGAATCGTTGATGGTCTCGATAGTCCCTTGGTCGGGTCTTCTCTCAATGGACCATTATTCAAGTCAACACCTCCACATAATTCAAAGTTAGATGAATTTCCCATGCATCCCTAACTGAAAAGTTACGCTAGAAATAAGAAGAAAGAAGCGAAAAAGGAAATTTGAGATCGAAAAGGAATTTGGGGTTTAGAATGAAATTGAGGATTGTGTTGCAAGTTTTAAAAGTTGGGGGACCTAAATGCAAGCGCCTGAAAAGTTCAGTTACCATATTGCAAACGTACTAACGGCAGTGCAACGACGTTAACGGCCAGTTACGTTGGGGACCATATTGCAAACGGACTAAATGTTGGAGGACCGTATTGTAAGTTTTAAAAGTTGAGGGACCTAAATGAAAACTTTACAAAATTTCAATGACCATGACTATACTTTACCCTAATTTCATTTGTGAAGAGACATGGGCAGCAAAAGATGTTGATTCTTTATTGTCTGACAAATCTGCAATGGCAAATGACTTCCTTCTCTTGCCAACCAAGTGCATTGTTCATATACCTTTTGAAATTTTGGTTCATTCACCCGGCAATTCGTAATATTCAATTAAGATTGGAATCTTTCGGAAATGGAAATTTGCAAGAGAAATTATCAGCAACCTCAAAAAATTGTATTTAATTGCTGAAAACTTCACTGGACGAGTAACATCCACCCCGTAGTGAGTTCTGTTCTTGATGCTCATACTACTGAAGTAAGCTTTAAAGACCTTGCTTTAATCTTTTATTGCATTTTTTCATGGTTTATATCTTAATCTGAGCGATCGATATTGGTATTCAGAATAATGTGTGAATTACTTACTAAGTGATTTTTTTTTAATTAATACTTACCAAGTGAAGTTTGCAAAATACAGATGGGTCCCTTTTTGGAACAGACTGTCATCGTTTCGCCTTCTTCCTCCCACGGATAATTATGTTCTTCCATACAGGGATCCATGGAAATTTTGTTGACAACCCTTTTTTTTTTTACAAAGGTTAACGGTTGAGCAATTCCAGAAAGGATTTAGAAACGCCTTCCTTTTTACCCTAGAAACAATGAAACTACATCACGATTGAATTTTACATCTGTACAAAGCTGAAGGTGCTGCAAATATAAACAACCTTATTCGTTTCAAGCAAAGAATAAAAATTATGTAGCTAAACCTACCTTTGCATTTTCAAAAACCATTGCCCCCTTCCCTAGACCTATTACCCTTTGTTTTACATGAAAGATGGGCTTCACCATGGAATTTTTACCTGTGAATGGCCCCTGGCAGGTAGCGGGTTTGGCCTATAGAAAAAAAGAAGCCTGATAGCAAGTTAGTCTTGAGAGGAAGCAGAATACTCGAAAAGAAGGCGTTTGGAAGGGGCAGATTGTAGCAGAACTCGCAGACGACTTGTAAGTTTGTATATCAAGGTCCATTGCATAGCCATCTCCGAGTCTTTCAGCTGCCTAACTATAGAGGCCTGAGAGAGAGAGAGAGAGAGATTAATGCACCACGTAAGAACAAAATTCGACATTGATTAAAGCTTGTATAAGAACTTTTTAGACACATCCAAATGATTAGTGCACAACCAAAGCACCTAAAAACTGTTTTGCAATGTTCGTTTTTGGTTCCCTGGCCTTTTCATTCTATACATATCGATTCACTTTCATGAAAAGCTTCTTATATGAAATGGAATATTACATACAAAAAAAATTGGATAGAATTTAGATTTACCTGCAGACGTTTTCCAAGCTGAACTTCAACTTCTGTTCCAAAGGATATGTTACTGGCCAAAGATTTGAGAGGATCAGCTGTTGGATCAACAGAGAGCAAACTGGGGATTTGTGGGGCATACACAAGCCTCCACCTGGCCTGACCAAACTCTCCCTTCCCTTCTATTCTAGGCATCAGTGTTTCGAGTGTTGCAGTCGCAAGCTTTTTAAATGCAAGTTGACCATCACCTTCCAATATGGACTCGGCCAATTGACTCTCAAAAACTCTAGCAGCCTGTGCCAGAAGGGAAAATTCAAAACAACCCATTATAATCCATGAGATAAGAATTTTTATCTGAATTTGGAAACTACAAACAAGATGATAAACCACATCAAAACCAAGGGCAAAAATTATCCAGATATCCATGCTACACTTATAAATGCATTGTCACATTGGATAATGACATTGTCAGACCAACAGAAAACCATAACCAAATGTCACACGTGGCAGCGAGATCAGACACATGCATTGTATATGAATGGAAGTACACAACAAACTAGTTTGATTTTATCATGGCATAAGGAAGAATTTCATTCAGAATGGTTTGATTTTATCCTTAACACAGCTTAATCGCGGGTATAAAGCCAACTTGTGTCATTCTACCTTTGCCACTTTGTTAGAAGGTAGTGGGAAAATGCTAACAATTCATATTGGTCAGGAAAGATAATTTCAGGGACTAGATCTTTTATTAGTTATTCTATTACCTCAGTGGGTGAGAGAACATCCTGCTCCACAGAACGTATTGAGGTTACAACCAACTTGTCCTGCCAATTGCTGGCTCGACCTTGTATCCTGAATTGCCATTCTGATCCGACCAAAGCTAAATCTAGCATTGGATCTAGACCATGCTCTGGTTCAAATTTTGCTATGTTTAGATGTTCCCGCTTAAGCCTGACCTGATTTAGAGAAGCCCAAGTTAGCATATCAAATGCAATGAAAAATCACACCAGAAACATTTTTTTTTATAAGAATTGAAGGCCTCGTTAAAAACCCCCTTCTTGATTAATGGAGCTCGTAGAGAAGCTCCTTAATCAGCGGAAGGAAGAAAATAGTGCTTTAGGATTTCATTAATCAAAAAAGAAGTTACATAACAAATACAACACCCAGATACACCAGAAACAATTTGAAAAGCGCAAAAGGAAAGAAACTTAAACAAGATTAACATAGAAATACATAAGACTCACTTGAGTTGCAACAAGATTCACATCACCATTCTCAAATGTTAAAATGCCCTTTGGTTTTATCCGCTTTGGATGAGCCAAGCCATTCAACTCGAGTTCCCCACTAACAGAAAAGTTAAGAATCAAAGGATAAACTATCCTCAATTCTGGTCCTAAAACAAGCTTTAAATCACTAAGGCTTACATCTACACTTGGTTTAATGTTCACTAGCTCCATCTCCTTCTCAACTTCAGCTGATTTAACTGGAGGAGCAAAAAGATAATAAGTATTTCGCTTGGGTGATCATAAACAAAAAATAGAGACGAACTGATTATACAATGATAGATAGGATTCTGCATGTTCATGAAACTGGGGATAAATCCTCATCCATTTCAGGAGATTGACATTATTTATTGCATTTTAATAAATAAAAAGTTGCTTCATCCTGTCAGTGTCACCTAATTTATACAGAAAATAAGAACAAAACCTAAATATAAGTATCCAATAGCGTTTAATATATTAAATCAAAGATTTAGAAATCAATAGACCAGGTCATTTCTATATCTATAATTTTCTAATACAAGATTCCACCAATAGGTGTGAATTTAAAAATAACCAATAGAGTTTTTGCTGCTTCTTCTCTTCCTGTTGCATCAAAGTAGCTTATTCCTTGTATTTGTAACCCATTAGAGGCTTTAAAGTATTGGAAAACGAGAACAACATCCACTATAAGAGATTTTCCCTTGAACCTCTTCAAGTTATCTGAGAGCCTGACTGATAGAAAAGGCCCCCAATTTTCTTTTCTAGTTGAGTGATTTGTTTTTAACTTGGGATTCATGAACACACAATTGGTATCAAATAGCACATAAAATACTTGTCTAAATTCTTATCTAGTTGTAGAAAAAGAAATATTTCAATAATATCTTCCGGAATTAACAAAATTTAGAACCACATAAAAGAGCAGTCTTGATTTCTATTGCTGTATTTGGTGACTGCTAGGGAAAAAGAAAAGGCATCAAAATTGAAAGCATTGAATAGCATATACTACCAGATGGTTGTGGGTGTTTGGTCCTTGAAGAAGCAGGTTCAGAACCGAAAAACCGTGAGACATATCTAGAAGCAACTGCTTTGTTGACACCGGCATCTAGAAGCCTGGATTGATTTGATGCCAACCTATTGAAAGGTGCAGCTCCACCACCCTTATCATGCGGTAAATATGCCTCCCCATGGCTCAATTTAATATTCCCTGATATGTTTGGCTGCAGTATGGAACCAATTATCTGCAACTGAGTGTCAACCTGGCCACTGATTTCAGCAAGATTTCAGTTTTCCACGACCAACACATACGAAATCAAAACAATTACACAGCTAATGAAAAGATAAAAGGGGGGGGGGGGATTGAGAGTTCTGCTCGGTATATGGATCTAATGGGGAGAGTAGGGCATATGCCAGAGGGCAACTAGGGAGCAGTACTGCAACTAATCCCTTTCATCAATGCTGACAATAAACACAGGAACCACTCATATTTAGAAACAAATTCACAATATTAAGAATCATAAATCATGTTCACCTCAGAATGTTCTTTGCCCGTACTTCAAGACCTTCACATTTCAAGTCAATTTTATCACCCCAGGGATGCTTCACTTGTTCTAAGGGGTAAATTCCCTTTTAGAAACAGCTTCCCTCTTCTGCTTACCCTGCTCTCCAATAAAGCAATGCATAACTTATTTGACTTCACACGTACGGTACCACCAATGTTTGTAAGTGGTTGCTTGAGTACTGGCGAAGATATAGATGCCCTGTGGAATGATGTGTCGAAACGATTTTTTCTTAATGGTGAAAGTGTGAGATTTTAAAAACCACATTAATTTTTAATTTACCTCTTTCAATTGATTTTTAATTTAAAAACAAATGCGATTTAAAAACCTTTCGTTTCAAAAAAAAAAATCAGATTTCCTTTATGATCGAAAAAATATAGTTCAAAGAGTCGCCACCAACCTTTGATTAGGGTGTGATTGGGCACCCAAAAATGTTTGTTATTTTAAATAAAAATTAATTTTTATTAAAACAACAAATTGAGGTCTGCGTTACCAAAGTCCGAGTTCGGGAGTCGGTTACGTGTGGGGAAGGATTAGCACCCCCACAACGCCCTAAATCGGTACCTAATCGATTAATTAACGTTTTTGCAATGAACTTTACAAATTCGAAGTTAATTTGAATTTTGATCCCATAAAACAAAAATGTAAATTTAAAATATTCAAGAACACTCAAACGAATTAAATTAAAATTACCGAGTCATTTTAGAAAGATAAAGAATGTTCGATTATTTACAAATATCGAGACCAGATCTTAAAGATATAACAACCTTTTCTCGATATATTTAATTAAACGAACATTTCTTTTTCTTTCGTTCCCAAATTTTAGGTGACGAATCAAAATTTTTTGGTTTCACTTTCGGGATACACTTTTAATTTAAAATCATTAAAAGCGGACCTCAAATCAGTTATGACTGCCCACTTACAATAATTTTAAATTAAAAGGGCATTACTCTTAATCTAATTATGTAATATGTCGAGTTATGCAAATGAGATTATCATGTATATTATACAAAATAACGTCATGCAAAAACTAATTAAAATATGCCATGCGCTCAAACAAACTTCTAAATCTAAAAAAAAACATGTATTTACGACATTAACATACATTAGAATAAAACCATATATACAATAAAACATACTATTAATAACTCGACTTCACATTCAAACTTACCATGAAGGACCATAATAAATTAAAATTAAACTAAGCATGCAAAATAGGAATTAACTATTAAATTAAAAAAACATGCTAAGTGACTAAATGGTCAAACAACCAAAATTACAAATTACATTTCAAAAATAAAACATAAAAACATTTCAGGACTAAAATGAAAAGCGCTCATAAATATGAAGACAAAATTAATAAGGTGCAAAAGATTCGTTCCAGGACCAAAATAAAAGTTCCGTAAATTACACAACCAAGGTAAAAACAGTACGAAAATGGCTCTAACATGATTCTGGGCTAAGATATAAAACGTTTAAAATTAAGAGACCATATTAAAATAACAACAAAGCTCGAAATGCCTGATTTTGGGGACCGAAATGGAATGCGTGCAGAATACTGGGTCAGAAATAAAAACTAGGAAAGTATCGGCTGAAACGACGGCGTTTTAGCTAATAATTTAATAAAATCTAACCTAAAAACAAAACCCTAATATCTAAACCCAACAGATCCCTCACCGTTCTCTCTCACTCTCAACCGTCCCCTTCTTCCTCACTCACGACCGCCTTCACAGCCTAAGGAAGCTCCAACGCCACCAAGCCTCTCACCCTCTCCTACGCTCGACTCCGATGAGAACACCATCTAAACCCGACGAGGGTTTGGCCGCACATAACTCTAGCCGAGAGCCAAAATCCTTATACTTACCTTCGATCCATGAACGCCACCGAGCCTCTCACCCCCTCCTACGAACCCACGACCACACAAAGCCGTCGCAGGCTCCGATGAAGATTAAATCTACCCTAGTTAATCTCGACAGTTAGGCAAACCTCAAACAAACCTAAACTCTCAACCCCGAGACCCTTACACTCTGATCTCTACTGTTCGACCCTAAGGTACTGCCTCGCTTCCTTTCTTTATTTTCTTTATTTTGGTATTATTAAACTAAATCTCACACTTTTTATTGACTACTGAACCCACACAGAGAACAAATGAAGCCGACGAGACTCCTTCTTTTTCTTAGGCTCGAGCAGTATAGGTAAGTCCCAGTCCCTTTCAACATTTTAATTTTAAAAACAACCACACATGCATAAAACAAAAGAACGAACTGGAAAATTAAGAAAATTGGAGAAGAACCCCTAGGAGAAATGTACCTTTATTGCTTTATCTATTTTTGAATTGTATGATTACACTGCGATTTCCTTTCGTATTCTCTCAATACTGCAAAATCGCTGATAGTTAATCCAATTTTCTGCTTCCCCCTCGTTTCTGGTCGTTTTTTTTTTTTTTTTTGTTTTTTTCCTTGGTTTTCTTTTCACTGGTTCTCCCTTTCTTTTTCATTGTGTTCCCCCCCTAATGCTCTCGTTTTTTAGTGGTTAAATGTCCCACGTTTCTGGTAGTTATTTCCCCACTATCTTTTTTTTTCTGGTTTTTAACTTCCCAGACAAATTAAGCATCTACAGCTGCCCCTCTTTGTTCATTGTCGTGTAACGAGAATAGAGCAAAGATCAAAAGATGATTGAATTTGTCTGGTCCTGAGAATGTTACGTCAGGATAAATGAGACTTGAAACATCTTCAAATGACGAGCTTGCTCCCTATTCCTTCAGGAAGTATAAGACTCGAGCAATCTTCATAAAATGTGTCTGCTCTCTATTCATTCAGAGAGTATAAGACTTGGACAATCTTCAATAAAACGGGTCCGCTCTCTATTCCTTCAGAGAGTATAGAACTCGAAAAATCTTCAATAAACAGGTCCGCTCCCTATTCTTTCAGAGAGTATAGGACTCAATCTTTAACAAACGTGTTCGCTCCCTATCCGTTCAGGGAGTATAGAACTCAAACAATCTTCAACAAAACGGGTCCGCTCTCTATTCCTTCAGAGAGTATAGGACTCAATCTTCAACGAACTTGTCCGCTCCCTATTCCTTCAGAGAGTATAGGACTCAATCTTCAACAAACTTGTCCGCTCCCTATTCCTTCAGAGAGTATAGGACTCAATCTTCAACGAACTTGTCCGCTCCCTATTCCTTCAGAGAGTATAGGACTCAATCTTCAATGAACTTGTCCGCTCCCTATTCCTTCAGAGAGTATAGGACTCAATCTTCAACAAACGAGTTTGCTTCACTACTCTTTCGTGAAGGCTTATAGATTTAATTGCTTCACTGCTCTTTCGTGAAGGCTTAAATTTACTTATTTTGAAGGTCAAACTGAAAGCCATTGGATATTTGAATCTGCTTTGACTCAATTTTCGTCTGAACAACATTCTTGTCAAAATCTTAAGACCAATTATCTTCATCTTGATGCTTCAAACTCTTCAATCTTCAACTATCATTGGGAAACCTGCAAATGCTTAAGTCATCATGCAATTATGAGTGTCATGATCCTATTCATGCCTAAATGTATGCAAATATGCAATTTGATGCACTTTCTTCTTCGAAGGAACTCTATCTCCTTTGATCTCGATGGAACTCGGCTTCATCTTGGGCACAGAACGTTTGACCAGTTCACCCCAGTTGACACTCTCAATTCCATATCTCTTGCCTTAATAGTACCTTGACTTATTTTTTTCTTGAAACCCGTCAGTACCCATGACCAACTTCTTGATTAATGGTAACCTCATTGGGTCATCTTTTAATGGCTGAGATTTTCTTTGAATTTGAGGATTTTAGTTTCCCATGGCCACACAAGCTTACATGTTTAAACCATTGTCAACTTCAGAATACCTGCATTTTCCAAAACCTTTTGCACAATAATACAAAATGATCTCATGTACTTCAAGTTAAGCCATATGTTTTAACCTTTCAAAATAAGATGTTTGCAAAAGGGAAATTATCAAGAAAAGACATCTCTTTATTTATATAAATACAGAGAATTTTAGGCAACTAAATGGCAAACTTTTAACTGGAAACAGTAAAAGAACAAAAGAGTAGGCGTCTTCAAATATCAATAATGCAAATGCTTTTGAACTGGCACGCCGTTAGAATGTCTCGAGCGTAGCTTCTGTCAAAAAGATCTTCAAAATTGTGATGCTTAAGAGTATGAAGCTATTTCTAAACTCCCAAATCTCTATCATTGGATGCCCTAAACCAGTATTGAATCTCATGTGCATTCAATATCTCTCCTAGTTATTTCAATCGAGACTCATTAATCTTTAGTCTCATCCCTGATCACCAACTGTCATTGTTACTATCCATATCAGGAGCTTTTTCCACTTTCAAAATTAATTCAGAACCTTCCACTATGCACAAATTCTGAATTTCAAATTCAACTCAAGTCGCCCTTTGCGGGTTTTCAACTTGAGACCTCCTTTGGTTCCAAGACGCCCTTTTCGGGTTTTCGTCTTGAACCCTCCTTTTATTTCTCTTTTTTTCACTTTTCATTTTTTCTTCCATTTTCCATTTTTTCTTCTCTCTTTTTTATTCATTTTTATTATTATTTTTTCATTTTTTTCATTTTTTTCTCTTTTTTCTTCTTCAAGCGAAATATTTCTTAACAGCGTCGGAATTCACTGGATATGGTAATTCTGATCCATCCATTTCAGTTAGGACTAGAGCTCCTCCAGAAAAGGCTTTCTTGACAACATAAGGTCCTTCCCAATTGGGCATCCATTTTCCTCTGAAATCCTTCTGAATAAGCAAAATCCTTTTAAGCACCAAATCTCCCTCATGGAATTCTCGAAGGCGAACTTTCTTACCATGTGCCCGTATCATACGTTTTTGGTACATCTGACCATGACAAATAGCTTTCAATCTCTTTTCTTCAATCAAATTCAACTGGTCATACCTAGCTTGGACCCATTCTGCCTCATCGAGCTTCACTTCTGACAAAATTCGAAGTGAGGGAATTTCCACCTCAATAGGTAAGACAGCTTCCATCCCATAAACCAAAGAAAACGGAGTTGCCCCAGTTGAAGTCCGTACTGAAGTTCGATAAGCAAACAGAGCAAAGGGCAACTTCTCATGCCAATCCTTATAGGTCTCAGTCATTTTCTCTATGAGCCTTTTGATGTTCTTATTGGCCGCCTCTACTGCCCCATTCTTCTTTGGGCGATAAGTGGTGGAATTATGATGCTTTATTTTGAACTGTTTACAGACCGAGTCCATCATCTTATTATTTAAATTCAACGCATTATCGGAGATAATCCTCTCTGGCAAACCATATCTACAAATGATCTCCTTCTTCAAGAATTTACATATTGTAGACTGGGTAACATTTGCGTAAGAAGCTGCTTCTACCCACTTGGTGAAATAATCTATGGCTACCAGAATGAAGCGATGACCATTTGAAGCTTTGGGCGAAATTTGTCCAATAACATCCATGCCCCACATTGAGAATGGCCACGGAGGTGTCATTACATGCAACGGATGAGGAGGAGTATGTATCCTATCTCCATAAATCTGACATTTGTGACATTTTCGGGCATAATTGATACAGTCTATTTCCATAGTTGACCAATAATACCAAATCTCATAATCTGCCTAGCCATAGCATGCCCATTAGCATGGGTACCACATATTCCCTCATGCACTTCTTCAAGAATCAATTTGGCTTCTTTCGCGTCCACACATCTTAACAAAACCTGATCCAGGCTTTTCTTGTATAGAGTCTCACCATCAAGCACATATCCTGATGCCATTCTTCTAATGGTTCTCTTATCATTCTCAGTAGCCTGTTCTGGATAACTCTGATACCTTATATATTGCAAGATATCTTAATACCAGGGGTTTCCATCTTCTTCTTCTTCAATATTAAAACAATGGGCTGGATACTCATAAGCTTTCATTTCAATGGGCATCATATTTGAATGCTCGTTCATCTTAAACGCTGCTGCCAGTGTGGCTAAAGCATCTGCCATTTGATTCTCTTCTCTGGGGAGGTAATTGAAAGTTACTTCTTCAAATTCTTCAATAAGCTCCATAACCAACTTACGGTATTCTACAAGCTTGGGATCTTTTGTCTCCCATTCTCCTCTGAGCTGGTATATTACCAAAGCTGAATCTCCATACACCTTGAGCATTTTTACTTTGTGTTCAACAGCAGCTCTAAGTCCCAGAACACAAGCTTCATACTCAGCCATATTGTTAGTACAATCAAAATTAAGCCGACTGGTGAAAGGATAATGATCTCCCTCTGGTGAGACCAAAATTGCCCCGATTCCATGTCCCAAGGCATTTGAAGCACCATCAAAGTTCAACTTCCAATATTTGCTAGTGGATGCAACTACTTCTTCTACCAAAATAGCCATTAAATCTTCATCCGGGAAATCAAAGCTCAACGACTCATATTCTTCTGAAGCCCTGCTTGCAATGAATTCCGCTATAGCACTTCCTTTAATTGCCGTCTGGTTTACATACTGGATGTCAAACTCGGACAATAAGATCTGCCAACGAGCTAATCTTCCAGATAATGCAGGCACACCCATTAGATATTTCAAAGGATCAAGCTTGGATATAAGCCAAGTAGTATGATACAACATATATTGTCTAAGCCTTCGGGTAGCCCATACTAAAGCGCAACACAACTTTTCAATGGGTGAGTATCTTGTCTCATATTCAGTGAACTTCTTGCTGAGATAATAGATAGCCCTTTCTTTCTTCTCAGTTTGGTCACGTTGCCCCAGCACACATCCCATTGAATTTTCATAAACCGACAAATACAGAATCAAGGGTTTGCCTGAGATGGGTGGTGCTAAAATCGGAGTGCTCGACAAATATCTTTTCACTGCTTCAAAAGCTCTTTTACAATCCTCACTCCATTCCCCTGAGTTATTCTTGCGAAGAAGGCGGAATATGGGATCACACTTTTCCGTCAGCTGTGAAATAAACCGAGCTATATAATTCAATCTCCCCAAAAATCCTCTGACTTCTTTTTGTGTTCGTGGGGCTGGCAAGTCTTGAATAGCCTTTACTTTATCTGGGTCTATTTCAATTCCTTTTTGGCTTACTACGAATCCCAATAACTTCCCAGATGTCACCCCAAAAGTACATTTATTTGGATTGAGTTTTAACTGGCATCTTCTTAGTCTTTTAAAAAGCTTTCTCAAATTCCCAATATGTTCTTCCTCTGTCTTAGCTTTGACAATCATATCATCGACATAAACTTCTATCTCTTTATGCATCATGTCATGAAATAACGTCACCATGGCCCTTTGATATGTTGCCCCGGCGTTCTTCAGTCCAAACGGCATTACTTTATAACAAAACGTTCCCCACATGGTAACGAATGTTGTTTTTTCCATATCTTCAGGGTTCATCTTAATTTGATTGTAGCCAGAGAAACCATCCATAAAAGAGAACAAAGAATTTCCAGCAGTATTATCCACTAGCGTATCTATATGTGGCAAGGGAAAATTATCCTTTGGACTAGCTCGGTTGAGATCCCTGTAGTCAACACACATTCGAACTTTCCCATCCTTCTTCGGTACTGGGACAATATTAGCCACCCATTCAGGATATTTGGCCACTTTAAGAAACCCGGCATCAAATTTGTTTCTTCACTTCCTCTTTAATCTTGAGCAGCATCTCGGGTCTCATTCTTCTCAGTTTTTGTTGTACCGGTTTACATTCAGGCTTTATTGGCAATTTGTGAACAACCAACTCTGTATCTAAACCCGGCATATCTTCGTATGACCAAGCAAACACATCCTTGTATTCCTGAAGCAATTCTATCAAATCATGTCGACCTCCAACTGACAGAGTGGTACCAATCTTTATTTCTCTCTTATCCTCATCCGTCCCCAAATTCAAACTTTCAGTAGACTCTTTATGAGGCAAAATTTGCTTATCTTCATTCTCCACCATTTTCAGCAATTCAGAAGGTAGTTCACATCCCTCATCATCATCACAAATCCTCGATTTCTCCTTGACATATAGGCTTCTCGAAATCAATCTCCGGGTCAGAGTCATTAGCATTCATATTATTGATATCTGAGCTCCTGAAAAAAATAATGAAAGAGAAGATATATATACATATATACATATGGGAGGATCTTTTCCCATATAAATAAATAAAAAGAAATAAATACATACATATATACAACAAAGAATGAATGAATGAAATGAATGGGAAAATGTTTGTCATTTGGAACTAACAGAATGCATCCTTTATTGAAAGCAAGAAAACAAACAACTTAACCCTTTACATAAAATCGCCTATTGCCCCAGGGTATGAACAACAGGGAGAAAGTTCCAGTGCATTACTCTGTAACAGATTTGTAAACTACAGGCAGTTCTTCCGCGGTCCAATTGTTCAACACGAAGCCCGGTGGTGCAGAATAAATGCCCATAGCTCTCATTTCCTCGGATTCATCATTAGTTATAACATTAATGCCTAAATCTCCCAAGGCATTCTCAACCATCGTCTCAGTGTTCCTTGAATTCCCTTGAAACATATGCCCCCCAGACATGAAAATGCTATTCAATGGCGGGAAGGTCATGGGTTCCCAGCTAAGGTCTTCACCAGCCAATCTGGCCTTTCTGATTTCTTGGCCCTTCTTAATTCCCCTCACCTTATCCCTCGAAGTTGGCTGATATCCCAAACCAAATCGATCTTTTTTAGTAATAGGGCATATGGGATTCACCGGTCCTTGTAACTGTCGGCCTAAACCCTTTCCAACTTTTGCTCCTTTTCCAAGAGTCAATTTAAGCCCCATCTTGGTACAGTCTGACAATCGAGGCTTTGGTATCTTCTTGCCTTCGGCCACAAACGTAGCATTGACAAATTCCAACGATCTGAAAGAACACTCGACGGCTTGCTCATCAACTTCAATATACGGAGCAGTAGTAGAAACAGAAGCAATAATGTCCTCTTCAGCATGAATACATACCAACCTTCCATCAATCACAAATTTCAGTCTCTGGTGTAATGTGGACGGAACTGCACCGGCCTGATGAATCCAAGGCCTTCCCAACAAACAATTGTACGTAGGCATAATGTCCATTACGAGAAATTCTACTTCATAAGTTGCTGGACCAATATTCAGAGGAACATCAATCTTACCCAACACTTCTCTTTTAGTCCCATCGAAAGCTCGAACCACACTTTGACAGGTTCTCATAAGTGTACTATCTAATGGAAGCTTCTTTAGAGTCACTAAAGGCATCACATTCAAAGCTGAACCATTATCAACCAAGACCCGGGACAACACATACCCTTTACATTTAACTGTAATGTGCAAAGCCTTCTGACTACCAATCATCCCAGAAGGGATCTCATCCTCAGAAAAAGATAAAAAATTATCAGCTTGTATATTGGAAACTAACCGATCCAACTTTTCAATGGGCAACTCTTTCGGAACAAAAGTCTGGTTCAAAACCTTTAACAGAGCATTCCTATGGGCCTCTGAACTCAAAAGTAATGATAAAACAGAAATACGGGCAGGCAACTTGTGTAACTGTTCCACAACACTGTATTCACTGTGTTTCAGAAACTTCAAAAATTCTACCGCTTCACTCTCGGTTACTGGTTCATTAATAACAGGCTTATCCTCTTCTATCTGCACATCCACTTTTTTCCCTTTATCAACTGCAACCTTCTTCTCAGACTCTTTAGGTGGATTAAGAGAATAACACCTACCGCTTCTAGTAAAGCGTCCCACCTCATCTACTTCCTCATTCTCTTTTGTTACATCTCCCATCTGGCAATCATATCTCCAAGGCACTTGTTTATTATCCCGATATGGGAATGGAGATGGAGGTGTAATAACCACTTTCGGGGCTACTTTCTCAGCAACTCGATTTTTGGGAGTAATAATTAGAGGACAACTGGCATTGTATACCCCTTTAGACGATCCTTCTGAAGCGCAAACTTCCGCTTCCTCTTCTTCAGCAATCTCTCTAAAGAACTCAATTTATTTATTGTCCATCATGTCTTGTACCAAAGATAGGAAATCAGGACATTGCTGAATACTGTGTCCTTCACTGTTATGATACTGACACACCTCTCCACTGTTAAACTGTTCACCCATCAAACGGGGCTTCAACAATCCTACCTTGACCATCTGGCACCACACCCAACTCATGGGTGATACCACCTCACTAACATTCTTTACAATTCTCTTTCCTTTCTCTTCAGTAATTGCATTAACTCCTGCCCCTGCATGGCTTGGCAACGGATTCTGAGCTATATTTGGCTGCTCACTGTCACCAAAGTTGATGACATTCCTCGTTCTCAAAGCTTGGACAACCTTCTTAAAAGCAGTACAATTTTCAATGGAATGCCCAGAGTTCCCTGCATGGTACTCACACTGAGCACTAGCATCATACCATTTTGGAAAAGGAGGTTGCATTGGTGTCACGTGATATGGTGAAACCACATGCCGATCATACAAAATCTGAAACAATTCCTTATAAGTAATTGGAATTGGATCAAATTGAGGCCTCTCTCTCCTCTGGTCCCTTGCCCCTTGTCTATTGTCATTTTGTGTTGATGACCTTGCTCCTTGAGGACGGGAAACAGTGATGTTATTAGAATCGTACTGCCTCACATTACTGACTTCGCTTTCCTTTTTCTTCGTTGGTGGCCTCTTACTAGACTCTCCTCCTTCGAGCTTTCCACTCTTAATCGCCATTTCAATCATTTCCCCTGCTGTAACCACATCAGCAAAACTTCGATAAGGATTACCGATAAGATGCGAGAAAAAAGGAGCCTTTAAGGTGTTGGCAAAAAGCATATTTGTTTCCTCCTCTTCCAATGGCGGGTGGACTTGCACCGCTACATCTCTCCATCTTTGAGCATATTGTCTAAAACTATCGTTAGACTTCTTTTCCATTCCTTGCAACATCATTCTGTTTGGCCTAACATCTTTTACATGTTTGTATTGCTCAAGAAAGGACTTAGCCAAGTCTTTCCACGATTTAATATTAGCTTTACTAAGCTGGTTATACCACCGGATTGCCGAGCCAGTTAAGCTTTCCTGAAAGCAGTGTATCAACAATTGATCGTCCCCTATATATCCGGTCATCTTCCTACAAAACATTGTGATATGTGCAGAGGGGCACCTGGTACCATCAAACTTTTCAAAGTCAGGAACTTTAAACTTTGGAGGCAAGACCAGATCGGGAACTAGACTTAACTCCTTTGCGTCAAATCCATAGACACTGGTATCTTCCTTCATGGCTCTGACCTCTCTTTCTAACTGCTTCCATTTCTCTTCCAGCAGATTGTTTTGGTCCTTCTTGGCTTCTTCATCAAGGTCCGGAACTTGATGATATTGATGTTCTTCCTGATATGAACTAGATCCAGGCTGTACGTTAACAGAAGCACCGACTGGATTAATGTGTACCTTCCTGACATGAACAGGGGTCACTTGAACATTCTGAGATTGTTCTGGGGGTTAACCCTGGATGATGAAGTGGGTCTTCAGTTACACCTTCTGGCATAGGGCTTTTCCCATGTTCTGGATTTCTTCCATCCAACATACTCGCAAACTTGGCAAACATCTCCTTTTGGGCATTCATCATATCTTCTTGCATTTTCTTGATATTATCTTGTAACTCCGACTGAGCCTTCTCAATTTGGGCAAGTTTGTCTTCCATAACTTTCTTCCTGGTTCTGTAGATATACTTGGGATTTTCCAGTATTACTCTGTCACAGAGTCATTTTGTTATCGCTGATATTTATTAATGAATATGAAACATATGATTATGAATGAATAAAATGTTATGTAAAAATTTAAATGTATTAAAAATGCATATGCAAAATGCAGGGTGTTGATCCTGGAACGACTCCTTAGAACAACTCTTTATATTAGAACGACGTTCAATTACAAAGTTGAAACATATCACAAATAAATTTGCACCATCTCTCCTATTTCTTGTACGTGTGCTAGCAACTCCACGATCTTCTGGTTTTCTTCAGCCTCGGGATCCAGTTCTTCAGTCACATCAGCAGCTTCCTCAGATAGAATGACCAAATATTGAGCTATTCCCCGCGCGTGGTTTAGGTAACAAGCAATAAAATCCTCTATTTGCTTAACTCTCGCCTGAGCTCGCTCCCACCGAAAACGCCACTGTATATCCCCCTCATAGGGAACTATCGATAGCTCACTTGCTTGCCTCTGAAAATCTTGAACCATGGCTTCAAGCTCACTCACTTGTTTTTTCAGACTTTCAACCTCTCCCTGGCTCGAGCTACCTTCCTTGTTTCGGTATCGTCGTAATGCAATCTCTAAACTTGGAATTTTCTCCTTCAACTTCTCATTCTGGGCTTGACTCTCTCTTGTAACCGCTGCTCTAAAGAATCATTTTCCTTCGATAAAATCTTAACTTGGTGCCTGTTTTGCTTGAGCTCTTCTTGACTCTCTCCGGCTACTCTTTTGAGGCTCGCCACCTCTTGCCTCAATTCGACAGACTTACTCGAGCTAGAACCTACTTGAGCTTTTACCATTCGCTGATAAGTTGACCGAAGATCGTCAAAGTCTAGCCGAAGTTGCTTTTCTACTTTTTCAATTCGATCTGCTCTACTCTTCTGAATGTCAATCTCCAATCCTTTTTGATACACTTCATCTTCTAGCTTCTGCAAAGTCATTCTCCATTGTCTCCGTTCTGCTTCGAAATCGCGCTTGGCTAACTCTAATGGAGATGGCACCACTCTCAACTGTTCTTCCATCGGCTGAATATTTTCAGGATTCACCATCGGGATATTGTCATTTACTCGACCGCTTCTCCACTGCTCGTACTCTTGAGACAACTCGAGATCATAGGTAAACAAATTCACGCGACGAGTTTGCTTCCAGGCCTCAGCAACCCCTTTAACTTTACCCTTATACTGATCTCCTTTGAATGCAAAATCCGACCCTACCAAGTCCCATGTGGCTGGAATGAACTGCCTTGACCCATACTGTCTGGAAACTAGTAACGGTGCATACCCAACAGAACCCCATATACCTGGCAAAGGAACCTAATCTCGCTCTCCACATCGGTAAAGTATATCCGAAGAGGTATTCCATGAAGCTCGGCACAAAATATCTCCATCTCTGATATCCTTGAAGATGACCATCCATTTTTCTTCAGTAAAACCCCCAGGCCACTCTTTAGAAAGAAAATCTTTCAAAGGCGAAAACCCCTCTAGAAACACTCGTCCTGGTGCTCTTTCAACATGTTTAAAATGATTCAGAATCCACACTAGCAGCAAAGGCGCACATCCTATAAAGCGTCCTTCTCCCTCACGTCTACAAGAACTCAAAGACCGAAACGTCTCAGCTAGAATAGCTGGAACAGGATCCACGTGCTTGTCTAATCTTTCAAACAGGTCAACAACTGATACGTCTACATATCCTAGCACTTTTGGAAAAATAACAAGCCCATAAATCCCTAAAGCAAACAAGTCAAGCTTCTTTCTCTTATCAGGATGATGAGCAATTATTTCTTTCAGAGCAGCCCAAGAGATGCACTCACTGTCTCCCTTCTTCTTAATGTTTCTGACTACCCAATCTTCACTCATTCCGGTCATCAATAGTAATTTTTTCTTAAATGAATGAGTGACTGGCAACTTGGTATATATTCTATCTATCTGGGACCTCAGACAACGGACCAATGCTTGATACTCCTCTATTGTTGGTGTCAGATCTACTCTACCAAATGTGAAACAGCTATAAGCCGGGTTCCAGAACTGTGCCAATGCTCTAAACAGATTTCGGTCAATAGAAACATCCAGAAGATAAGGAATATCACCGTACAACTGATAAAACATCTCCTTATCGGCTACTGTCCATCTTCCCCATATCTCCTTTAGCTCACTTAGATCATTCTGACGCACGTTGATGTGAGTATAACCAAATAACTCCGATACGTATCCAGGCATCACGCTGTCTCCATTGGTCAATTGGGACTGTTCCGACCACCTCAGAACATCTGCATTGTCCTCAACCTCTTTCTGAACCGTTCGTTCCATATTACTGGCCTTCTATATGGACATCAACCCCAAATCAACACCATGTAATGGACAATGCAATACAAAACAGAAAAGAAACGAGGCAAAAACAACAAAAGATCAGTTAGTAAACATGAAGCAATTAATTCAGGATAATAATTTGTTCAAAAATCCTACCCACATATGCTGACTACCCAATCATGCTTTATCAGATCCTACCCAACATGATATCTACCCCATGCCTCGTTATTCACAAAAAGAAAACCTAACCGCATGATATCTAATTCACATACTTGTTCGAAAAATAAACCTAACCGCATGATATCTAATTCGTATGCATTTATTCGAAAAAACAAAAATAAATGACTCAAAAAAGCTTTTCCTTGTGTACCCTCCTCACGGGATTGTTAAGGCTCGGGTTTGGTTCAACCTAAGTTCAGGCTCTACGTTCACTATATGCTGGGTTAGTTTCTAAAGTAATAGGTTCTCGAATTGTCCTTGCCGGTGCCCCATTGGGCTGCCGAACCCTCAATCCTGGCCCATCACAGGCTTTAGGGGATCGAGTTCAATTTCGAGGGAACACACCTCCTTATGTCCATGCGGAGGTGATTACCATCACGAGGACCATAAGGCGTGAGCTCCAGGAGCGATCCACTATCCCATGCGGAGGTGAAAACCACACGAGGGCATAGTCTCTCACTCCTACTTAAATAGGACGGAGCGGGGTTTTAGCTCATGTTATGATAATGCAGCTGTGCAGTGTGTGAGGAAAAGCAAAAAAACAATCAAAAAACACTCAAAATCAATTCCTAAAACAAACAATTATTCTGAAACCATTAGCAAACAGATTAGTACAACTATTTAATTGTTAATCGAATTAAATTAAAAAAAATCAAAATATAAACAAAACTTATTAAAAACCAAACAAGGGATCAAAAATCAAATTAAAACGAATTTGTAATTTTCAATTGCAAAGACAATTAATTAATCGACTATCGGCTTGACTCTCTAAAAAAGGTCCCCAGCGGAGTCGCCAAGCTGTCGAAACGATTTTTTCTTAATGGTGAAAATGTGAGATTTTAAAAACACATTAATTTTTAATTTACCTCTTTCAATTGATTTTTAATTTAAAAACAAATGCGATTTAAAAACCTTTCGTTTCAAAAAAAAAATCAGATTTCCTTTATGATCGAAAAAATATAGTTCAAAGAGTCGCCACCAACCTTTGATTAGGGTGTGATTGGGCACCCAAAAAATGTTTGTTATTTTAAATAAAAATTAATTTTTATTAAAACAACAAATTGAGGTCTGCGTTACCAAAGTCCGAGTTCGGGAGTCGGTTACGTGTGGGGAAGGATTAGCACCCCCACAACGCCCTAAATCGGTACCTAATCGATTAATTAACGTTTTTGCAATGAACTTTACAAATTCGAAGTTAATTTGAATTTTGATCCCATAAAACAAAAATGTAAATTTAAAACATTCAAGAACACTCAAACGAATTAAATTAAAATTACCGAGTCATTTTAGAAAGATAAAGAATGTTCGATTATTTACAAATATCGAGACCAGATCTTAAAGATATAACAACCTTTTCTCGATATATTTAAATAAACGAACATTTCTTTTTCTTTCGTTCCCAAATTTTAGGTGACGAATCAAAATTTTTTGGTTTCACTTTCGGGATACACTTTTAATTTAAAATCATTAAAAGCGGACCTCAAATCAGTTATGACTGCCCACTTACAATAATTTTAAATTAAAAGGGCATTACCCTTAATCTAATTATGTAATATGTCGAGTTATGCAAATGAGATTATCATGTATATTATACAAAATAATGTCATGCAAAAACTAATTAAAATATGCCATGCGCTCAAACAAACTTCTAAATCTAAAAAAAACATGTATTTACGACATTAACATACATTAGAATAAAACCATATATACAATAAAACATACTATTAATAACTCGACTTCACATTCAAACTTACCATGAAGGACCATAATAAAATAAAATTAAACTAAGCATGCAAAATAGGAATTAACTATTAAATTAAAAAAACATGCTAAGTGACTAAATGGTCAAACAACCAAAATTACAAATTACATTTCAAAAATAAAACATAAAAACATTTCAGGACTAAAATGAAAAGCGCTCATAAATATGAAGACAAAATTAATAAGGTGCAAAAGATTCGTTCCAGGACCAAAATAAAAGTTCCGTAAATTACACAACCAAGGTAAAAACAGTACGAAAATGGCTCTAACATGATTCTGGGCTAAGATATAAAACGTTTAAAATTAAGAGACCATATTAAAATAACAACAAAGATCGAAATGCCTGATTTTGGGGACCGAAATGGAATGTGTGCAGAATACTGGGTCAGAAATAAAAACTAGGAAAGTATCGGCTGAAACGACGGCGTTTCAGCTAATACTTTAATAAAATCTAACCTAAAAACAAAACCCTAATATCTAAACCCAACAAATCCCTCACGTTCTCTCTCACTCTCAACCGTCCCTTCTTCCTCACTCACGACCGCCTTCACAGCCTAAGGAAGCTCCAACGCCACCAAGCCTCTCACCCTCTCCTACGCTCGACTCCGATGAGAACACCATCTAAACCCGACGAGGGTTTGGCCGCACATAACTCTAGCCGAGAGCCAAAATCCTTATACTTACCTTCGATCCATGAACGCCACCGAGCCTCTCACCCCCTCCTACGAACCCACGACCACACAAAGCCGTCGCAGGCTCCGATGAAGATTAAATCTACCCTAGTTAATCTCGACAGTTAGGCAAACCTCAAACAAACCTAAACTCTCAACCCCGAGACCCTTACACTCTGATCTCTACTGTTCGACCCTAAGGTACTGCCTCGCTTCCTTTCTTTATTTTCTTTATTTTGGTATTATTAAACTAAATCTCACACTTTTTATTGACTACTGAACCCACACAGAGAACAAATGAAGCCGACGAGACTCCTTCTTTTTCTTAGGCTCGAGCAGTATAGGTAAGTCCCAGTCCCTTTCAACATTTTAATTTTAAAAACAACCACACATGCATAAAACAAAAGAACGAACTGGAAAATTAAGAAAATTGGAGAAGAACCCTAGGAGAAATGTACCTTTATTGCTTTATCTATTTTTGAATTGTATGATTACACTGCGATTTCCTTTCGTATTCTCTCAATACTGCAAAATCGCTGATAGTTAATCCAATTTTCTGCTTCCCCCTCGTTTCTGGTCGTTTTTTTCTTTTTTGTGTTTTTTCCTTGGTTTTCTTTTCACTGGTTCTCCCTTTCTTTTTCATTGTGTCCCCCCCCCTAATGCTCTCGTTTTTTAGTGGTTAAATGTCCCACGTTTCTGGTAGTTATTTCCCCACTATCTTTTTTTTCTGGTTTTTAACTTCCCAGACAAATTAAGCATCTACATGATGCAGATCCATCAAGCACAGGTTGTTCAACAGTGCCTCTAACCTGGTTTACAAGACATGAAAACAATTGAGAGATACTACTAAATTACTGTTG
The DNA here is from genome assembly GCF_006381635.1 of Hibiscus syriacus. Classification (NCBI taxonomy): domain Eukaryota; kingdom Viridiplantae; phylum Streptophyta; class Magnoliopsida; order Malvales; family Malvaceae; genus Hibiscus; species Hibiscus syriacus. Next base: position 105,852 of record NW_024062120.1, on the reverse strand, counting down.
GTTGAATGTTATGCGAATTGTTTGCCGTAAGTGTTAAGATAACAAGAACCTTCTTTAGTTAACCCACCTGAAGCATGATATCAGCATTGCCATTAAGCCAGTCTGCATATGGAAATAATGCTGTCAACATCATGCCCCCATCCTTTATATCAGCATCAATTCTAACTTCTCCTGCATCTAGGATGTTCCAATTTAAACCTTTAAGACTTTCAGCTAACTGAGCGTTCCAACCTTCTTCTGTTCTATCTCGGAAGGTCTTCTTCTCACTTGTTTTATCAGTTAACTCCTTGCTCCTTTCTTTCACCCAACCAGGGACAAAAGATGTCCCGTTTTTTTCTGTTTCTGTTCCTATTTCTTCATCAGACACACTATATTGGACAAACGTAACAGGAATACTTCCCTGTATGTGTACATGGCCATTTTGGGTGCGGATGCTTGGTTCAAATTTGGCATTGAACAGAAAACGGCTGCTTGAGGTCAGGGAAGCAACAACTTCAGCTCGACCAAGATCAATGCCCCCAATGGAACCATCCAAGAGCCTTACTTGTACATCACATTCTGGTTTTGCAAGACTTCCTCTGAGGTCTCCTTCTGTGTATAATATACCCTTAATTGGGGCCAGCAATTGTCGCAAAGAATGAACAGCTTCAGTGGCAGATGATTCAATAATCTGTACCAGGGTAGGAACTAGACTAACAGGAAAATTTAGAACAGAAAAATGAAGATTGGTTTTTGGCCCCAACAAAGTTCCATCAGCATGGACTGTTGCATTATCCTTTTGGATAAAAAATTTTTCAAGACGCAAGCCATCATCATTACTGTATGCACCCACCGCCTCAACATGTTGAGTGTTATAGCTTCCCCAATCCCAATCCTCCCCGTGAAAGTCAAATTCTGCCTGAAAATATTTACAACCGGTAAGTCAGAGGAAATATACAGCACAGAAACAAGTTCCAAAAAGTTACTGCAAATGACAAGTGGCAATATTTCTTCCAAAATATGCAAACTGAATATGACATTTAAGATCTCTTATATGAAGTTCAGGTACCCCAAAAAAAAAAGAGACAAAGAGAAGGTCCCCCATAGCAGCCTTGAGTTCGAGATCATGATTCACAAAAACTGGATATACTTTTGTGCTTGAGATTGACTGCCTGTATGTTGTTTTAGGAGTGTTTGGCCATAACCTTGACAAAAATACCAGCAATATATATTTTATAGTTCCCAAGATAATAGTTATAAAGAGGCTTTAAGTCCGGATTCTTGCATATTATCATGAGCAAACAAAAAACTCGGCTTTTCCAATTCGAAGAACTATAGATATGCATCAAAGATCCAGTTTTATTAATCTTTGCAACAATAAATTCTGACCTTGTCGTTTCACACAACTATTGCAAATCAATCACATGATTATACACTAACCTTAACAGCAGCTATAATATTTCATGTTAGACAAACAAATATTTTTAAAATTACTCATGCTCATGGAAAATGCATACTGTCGTAACCGATTTTCGTCCAGGCACGAATTTTTTACTTGACGGGAAAATTGATGTTAATAAATGGTTTTGAAAATAATTTGGGAGTCGCCATCGGCCTTTTGGGTCAGGTAGGTTGAATACCTAAGAATTATCTTTTAACAGAGTTTTTAAGAAAACATCAGTTAAAAGATGAACTGATCTGCGTTTATAACCAAAAATTCTTTCTTTTAATAATAAAAAGGGATTCGTGGTCGGTTACGTTTAGGGAAGGATTAGCACCCCTACAACGCCCAAAATTGGTACTTTTTAATTATAAATTGTCTCTATTATTAGAAATAAAAAATTTAAAATATATTTAATTTATAATCCTATTATTTCAAATTTATAATTTTAAGAAAATATATTAATATATATAAATAAGATATTTACTTATTTAGAAATATCAGAAAAGGACTTCTAGGTGTCTTAAGACAGCTCTTTTCTTCGATATTAAAAAATAAATAAATATTAAAGCATTTATCTAAAAATAATTAAAATAAATTAATATATGATTTATAAAAATAGGATATTTATTTATTTAAGAATATCAGAAAATGACTTCTAGGTGCTTTAAGACAGCTTTTTTTCGATATTAAAAATAAATACACATCAAAATATGAATATTTTTTTCTTAAAAGTAGTTTATAAAATTAAATTTATAAATAAGATTTTTTTATTTAATAAACAAATAGAATAAATAAATAAATAATATAAAATAATCATGAAAATAATAATTTAAACATATATCAAAAGTAATAATAAAATAAAAATAATAATAATTAAAATGAAAGAAATTAAAAGTGATAGTATTAAAACTATAGGATCATATTCATAATATATGAGCTTAAAATGTAAAAATAATAAAATTTATGGTTATTATATAATATTAATGATCAAATTATAAAATATAAACCATTAATGGACATAATTAATATTATGTAATATAGGTATGAATAGCGTGATTTAACCTAAATGTTAATACAGGATTAAAATAAACACTAATTAAATTATGAGGGACTAAATCAAGCATTTATCCTAAATGTATAAACATACGGGCTAGGACTAAAATGTAATAAAATAAAATTACGAGACTAAATTAAAACGTATAAGAATTGATTTTGGTGATCAAATTGCAAACTTACAGAACCCAGAAGGACTGAGAAAACGGTTTACCCATTCCCTTAATTACACACAGATCCCTCATCAAAACGGCACCGTTTTGATGAGGTTATAAAAGGTTCAAAACCGGCTCTAAAGAGCCAAACCTTTCATTTCTCTTTTTTTTTCTCTCTCCAGACGAGAGAAAATATTTTCTCTCTGTCTTCTTTCTAAAATTTCTGGCCGACCACCGTTTCCGGCGCCGATCGCCGCCACCGGCCACCGTGGGTGGTGGCCGGAACTTACAATATTACACCCCAAATGTAGATCTAGAAGTCCTAATACTCGATCTAACATTATTTTAACCTAAAACCCCATAATACGTTGTAAATCCAGGATTTTCACCTTCGACGTTTTGGTTCTCCAGTGACGAGTGGAGGCTCCGGCGACTGGTAAGTATTTTGGCTTCTTCTCTTTTATTGGTTGGTTGATTTTACTTGCTTTTGGTTGTTGTTTGCTGTGGTTGATATCGTTGTTGTTGTTGTGTCTTGTTCTCTGTTATTATTGTCGATGGTCTCTCTGTTCGTCTCCTCTCTGTGTATCTCTTCTCTCGTCTCTGTATCTTGGTTGCTTCCCTCTGGTCCCTCTTGTTTGCAGGGAACCAGTGGCTTTTATAGCCACCATGAGGTTCGTCTCGGACTGGTCACAAAGGGGTGACCTTTGGTGAGTCACCGGACTATGGTGGTGACTCACCATAGGGCTTCGACATGGGGCATTGACGAGGCACTTCTGGAGTCTTCAACGGGGCGTGGCTGAAGCTGGAACGTTGGTGTGGTGGTGGAGTCTTCTGGAAGCAGCAGCAGCGGCTGGGACGTGTCCCTAGGGTATCATCACCCTAGGGTTTCCTGCTGGAACCATCTGGACCGTTGGATCATAGCCAGATCCAACGGCTGTGATGCTGGGCGGCTGGCTGGGAAGAAAGAAACCCTAGTCTGTTAGGGTTATGCTGGATCCGGGTTGGGCTTGTAAACGGGTCGGGTTTGTAAATGGGTCTGTTTGTAATAATAATCATATTTATTAATAATAATAATAAATAAAATATAAATAAAAATATAAATAAAAATAAATGGATGAAAGAAAAAAAAACTAGTATCTTCAGCTGCCCCTCTTTGCTCATTTTTGTGTTAACAAGAATAGGGCAAAGACGAAAAGATAATAAGTTTTTTTTTTAAATTAAACATGTTCTTCTCATTATGAACTCTTTCACTGGGGATTACAATTCATCTCCTTCTGTGATGCAATCTAGCAAAAGGTTGAATAAGCTCTTCTCATTATGAACTTCTTCTTCCTCTTCAGATGAGTTTTTCTTATTATGAACTCTTTCTGGAAATACTGATCTTCAAAAGAGGAGTTGTTGATTCAGCTTCATATGTGATGAATTAAGGCAAGGTTGAACAAATTCTTCTCATTATGAATTTATTCTCCTTCTTCAGATGAGTTCTTCTCATTATGAACTTCTTCTGGAAATATTGATGCCGATATATCTCCTTTTGCGATAGAGTCGAGCAAAAGGTTGAACAAGTTCTTCTCATTATGAACTTATCATCCTCTTCAGATGAGTTCTTCTCATTATGAACTTTTTCTGGAAATGTTGATCCATCGAATGATGAATTTGAGCGAAAAGTTGAACAAGTTCTTCTCATTATGAACTTCTTCTTCTTTCTTCAGATGAGTTCTTCTCATTATGAACTCGACCTGGCAATGCTGATCCATCGAGTGATGAATTTGAGCGAAAAGTTGAACAAGTTCTTCTCATTATGAACTTCTTCTTCTTTCTTCAGATGAGTTCTTCTCATTATGAACTCGACCTGGCAATGCTGATCCATCGAGTGATGAATTCAAGCAAAAGGTTGAACAAATTCTTCTCATTATGAACTTCTTCTTCAGATGAGTTCTTCTCATTATGAACTCTTCCGGAAATGTTGATCCATTAAATGATGGATTTGAATCTTTGCTAAAATCTTTGAAATTCCTGTCAAATATTCAATATGGATAAAATGAATGAAAATGTTCCTATTTTGCAAATGTCTAAATATGATGCATGAATGTTGATGCAATCTTCATTTGACTTCAAAGTGGTGAGCTTGGTTTTCCTCCACTTCATCATTCATTTCCAAGGTTACCCTTGGATATCAGTGTAGCAACTTATGCTATCAAGCTTGCATTTCTGAAGAACCATCTGATCAACTTGTATCTTTATGTCTTCTTTGCTTCATGAAAGTCTCAGAAGAACTGTTTCATTTGTGGAACTCTTGTCGTAGTCAGAACTATGGCCTTGATGCCCCATTTTGTCTTGGATAAAACCAACTTTCTTTGCTTGGAGTTGTGCAGAAATCTGATAAAGCTTTCATCTTTGAAAAGAGAATCTGTCATCTTTAAAAAGGGAATCTATCATCTTTGAAGAATGTAGATGTAGATATGTTTGACTCAGCAGGGATTAATTAGGAGAGTAGAGTATGTTCTGATTTGACTCTTGAAACATATCACAAGGAGGATTTATCTTAATTCCTTTCATATCTCCACATCTAATCCAATCTCGAATACGGCAACTTGGACCATATCATGTCGAGATGTTTAACCTGTCGTTCAACCTTAGTTGGTGCCACTAGTTTCTTGTTGTTAAAATTTCTGCTTCCCTTCTGTGGAAAGAAATCTTCATTATATCTCACTTCTAATCTTGGGGTGGAAGAAGACAGACTTGATCAATAAATGGAAACCATATGATCGTAACATTGGTTCAACATCAGAATAGCAGGTTCGTAAAACATTTGACGGCGCATTCATCCTTTCTTGTGGCTTCTGCTCAGATGTTCGTAAAACATTTGACAACACATTCATCCTTTCCTGTGGTTTCTGCTCAGATGTTCTCAATCATTGAAGCTCTTTGCCTAGTGTTCAAAGCTTTTGAATGACGTCACAAGACCACTTGAGAACAAAACTTAATAGGAATACAAATGAGATGTTGATATGACCAAAAAGTTGATCAAATTCTCAAGATATGCTAGTGATGAATTGAATAAGAGATACCAATTGATCTTGATATTGTCTCATGCAAGGGTAAGTGTGATATTGATCACATTTTCTTCTGTAATGAGCGTTGTAGGAATTAGAAACACACCCACTATAAGAGCCATGTATGGAAAGATATCCGTAGAATTCTTGATGCTGGGGATGAAACGCACATGATAAACCAAATAGATGAAAACTCGGTTCAGTCTAGCTGGCAATGATAACCCCAGTAACATCGGGAAAGAGCAATATACATGAGCTTCTCTCTTCAATGTCATCAAGTAAACAAAACTGATGTGAAAAACAGCTTCGTAACCTCAACAGTATGGTTGAAACTAACTGACAGAAATCTCAAAGAAATATTTTCAATTATCACCGACACACAAAAGGCCAAATTCAGATTTCGAGGTCTCGAGGAACTGATCCTTGGATCGAATGGTTTACAAAGGGACCATCTTTATTCATGCAACCATGATGTAGCTTAACAAAGAACACACTATCATGTGACACATGGTATAAGAAGATTGGGTATTTGAAACCATACTTGCTGAATAAATATTTGTTCAACAACAGGACCCTAATGCAACTGCTTGATGAACGAAGCAATTATGTGTAGTCAGATTGACTGTTATTGTTTCAACATTTTCATTCTTCATATTTTTCTGTCTTATTGGAAATATCTGCTCAAGTCAATGATTTTTAACACATGATGATGTGGGCCTTCAGCATGCCTCAACATTAGCTAATACAAGTGTTCAAAATGCATCAACAGTCCTGATTTTGATTAAAAGGGGTTTTCATCATGCCACAACCTTCGCTTCTTGTTAATTTGAGCCTTCAAAATGCCCCACATGGATCTGTCTGAAAGAACCTTTAAAATGCCCCAACATTTGCTGATACAGATGTTAAAAGTGTGCTCAACATTACTTTTTGTTGAGATGAGCCTTCAAAAATGCCCAAATATTCATACTGACGTGAGCCTTCAAAATGCCCCAATATTATATTTCTGTTTGAAATGGGCTTTCAAGATGCCTCAATATTCTGCTTCTGATTCACTCTCAATGTCTGTTTAACTGAAATGTCATGATCCCCACGAGGTCTAATTTTGACAATGCATTGTTATGGGTACATGTGGATTTATTCGTGCCCCAAATCTGTTTATCTTGAATGTTCTCATTATGGTGTCACTAAACAGTAGTATTGTCAAGTAACTGGAATTCTCTTCATGTTGTCACAAATTTAAGAAGTACTCAATCATTCTAACAAAAATGTCTGAGATATGTGTCTTCTGAATGAGGTGACCATTTTCTGTATCTAGAGGGATTTAGTCGGACAGAGCAGTAAAAATAGCTTGTTAATCCGTTCCAGGCTGACACAGTTGCTTATCATCTTTCAGTGAAGGCCATCTCTGAAATATACTTTTCTGTGGGAGAAAAACCAATTTATGCAAACAGTAATCTGATGCAATAGCAAGACTACATATACAGTGGTACAGGCTCTTGAAAAATCCACACTCATGCAACATGTTGATTCTGATAATAAACTCATCTGATTATGAAGCGATATTTTAGGATGATTTCACAGATATTGATAGTTCTTCTGATATCGAGGAAATCCTGAATTCTGATTCTGATGAGGAGAATAAACTGTTATACTTGACAAAAATGGGATTCTCATAGGCTGAGGCTTCAATAGCCATGGAGAGATGTGGTCCAGATTCATCAATTGCAGAGTTGACAGATTTTATATGTGCTGATCAAATGGCTAAGGTTGCTGATGTACTTCTTCCAATAGAAGGTAGGAATTCATTATACAATGACCCCAATTACAAGCAAAGACGAAACTTGGGCTATGATTTTTGAAAAGGAAGAAGCAGAGGAAGCTTGAAAAGAAGCTTCTTAATGAAGACGATCATGCAGTTCATCTTTTAATTCCAATGATTGGTTCTGGGGTTCATACCAAATCAGATCAGATAACTCAAAGAACACTTCCAGAAGATGCTATTGGGTCTTCTTATTTCTACTATGAGCAAATTCATCTTTTAAATCCAATGATTGGTTTTGGGGTTCATACCAAATCAGATCAGATAACTCAAAGAACACTTCCAGAAGATGCTATTGGGTCTTCTTATTTCTACTATGAGCACATGGAACTTGCTCCAGTTAATGTTTGGACTGGAATATCATAGTACTTATTCGATGTAGAGCCAGAATTTGTAGATTCGAAGCATTTTCATTCTACTACACTGAAAAGGGTTATATTCATAATTCTGCCAATTGAGAACATATTTTCTCTTATTCTGCTTCCTCCATGTCCTAATGCTTTTCCATTGACAAAGAAATGATGGCCTTCCTGGGATCCAAGAACAAAGTTGAACTGTTTATAAACATGTACAAGAAGTGCCAAATTGATAGAAAGGATCTGTAAGGCTCTTGAAGCTTATGACAATGAGCCACCTTCGAGTGTCTAGAAGTATATTATTGATGAGTGCTGAAAATGGAATCTGGTATGGGTTGAAAAGAATAAAATTGTTCCACTTGAATCTGATGAGGTGGAAATGCTTCTAGGTTTCCCTAAAAACCATACACAAGGATCTGTATAGAGACATGTTCCATGGTGGTATCAATGTCCTGTCTCTTTTCTCTGGGATCAATGATGCAGAAGTTGCCTTTTACTGTCTTGGCATACTTTTGAAAACAAATGTGCAAGAATTGAATGATGATCGGTTGGAGCAATTGATGAGTAGATTTGGCGGATTCGACCTTGTTGTCGGTTGCATCTCGTGTAACAACCTTAATAGAAGCAATAAACATCATCATGATGAACTAGAAGATTTTTGTTGGTGCATTTTCTTGCAATGACTGCTACGAAAGTTGTCTCTTCTGTTGTTCCAATATATCCCACACTTTTCGAATCATGGAACGATTTAGTTAACAGTAAAACTGGTCATCTTCAACTTTTGGAATCCTGTAACCAATGTTACCCTATATAAAAAGCCTATAAGGGTAGATTCTGTTCCAATGTCTTATTCTGTACCATAAGTCCTCAAATTCAAATTCAACAATCTTCTGAAGGACATAATGGATATCATCTTATCAAGGAAATTGATCAGCATGGAAGAAGTAGCAATGATATATCAAGACTTGAGCCAACATCACGGTATAACTAGAGTGCAGGTGTTGACTTGTTCATTCCCATAATACACCTTAATGGGACTTAAGGGTAATCGTTCCTGATGGATTGCTGATAATGTCACAGGAGAGCGTTCTAGGTACTATTCTCTAGACTTTCTGGCTTCTTGGACCACTTGCTTTCAAGGAAGTGAAATGCTTCATCCTTCTGGCCTCGTTCATTCTTTTTCTATAACAGAGGTAGAACAAGCATCAACTTGCTTCAAGGACTTTTCTCATTTGAGACTGTCCTGTTTGAAAATGTTTTTTCCTCCTTTGTTTATTGAAGAATGAAAGAATTTTTACAAAGTATTGCCCTTCTCAGGTTCATAATAGAATCAAATCATAAACAATGAGTTTAATAAATATCAAATAAATCAACTACACTTTTAAATCATTCAAAAATCATAGTCCTATGGCAAGTGTCAAAATTATTGACTGATTTGAGGTGTAGGTTGATTCTGGTAAAGTAAGGTCTCTCAGGTTCTCAGGTTAGTCCAGCATATATGTCTCTTTGGGCTTCCATTAATTTGAAGAAATGGTTGTTATGCTCATCTTGTAAAGATGCTTCTCGTTTCCAGACTTTCATGAACGTCTTTGGGATGTGCGGTGCTTCATTAAGATCGTCTCTTATGTCATTGTTGCACTATTCATTATTTGAGCCGCCTTTTTTAGGTTTTCAACTCGAATCCTCCTTTGGTTTCAAGATGTTATTTAAAAATTTACATCTTGAACCCCCCTTTTATCATTTTTCATATCATGCATTAAAGATTTTAAAAACCAATTTTTGCAAATAAAAATCAATCTTGAGAGGCGGAATGAATTCTGAAGATATCCTCTTTTACTTAGAAATCCATGTATGATTTGAATGGACTTTTCAGGTACGTAACGTAGGCCATGGCTTATGGTTATGAAAGAAAGGGATAAAAAGGCCCAAATATGTGTTTAAGGGTAATCAAACCAATGATCAATTTATTATGATGCCTTCACCTTGCCTTGCTTAACTTAGATCTGCTTTGTTGGGGATTTTTCCATCATCTGGATCCCTCTAGACTGCCAAATTTTGGATTCATTTCCATTTTCTCATATCTTCAGCATTTATTGCTCTTCTTGTTTGTACTTGATCAACCTTGTAACTTGAGGCTCAATAATTCACCCATCTTGATTCAATTTTTTTCTTTTTTTTCTTTTTCTTTTTTTTTTGTTTCTTTCCTTTTTTTCTTTTTTTTCTTTTTTCTTTTTTCTTTTCTTTGCTGGATTTTTCTTTTTTCTTTCTTTGCTGGATGAGTATAAGACTTCAATTGCTTTGAGCACCTCCTTTTCCTTTTTGCATTTTGGAGATTTTCCATTATTCTTGATTGGATTGATCTTCAAGCACTCTGTATTTGACATACCTTGTAGTTCAAAACTTTCTTGACTTCATGGAAACTTGTCTTCGTAATAAAACTGTATTGACAATCTTTATTCTTATGAGCCAATATCCTTTACCTTGCCCCCCAATGTAGAGGGTGATCCTTGATTATGGTTGAATTAGAAGAAAAATTATTCAGGCTCAAATGGGGACAACAAAGGATATATATATATATATATATATTAAAGGATAAATGAAACAATGTCGTTCATCATCTCATACACAGAAACCTTTGTAAAAAGAGGTATCTACAGGGGGATGAATATTCAAAATTAACTTTATTTACATGAAAAAAGGTAATTAATGCATGATATATCAATCTTTTTTCTTTCTTCTTTGAGTATGCCTTAATCACTCGAAATTATATTTGATAACTTGATCATGATGCCTCATCTCATCTCTTCTTGCAGGAAAATTCACGGATAACTGAAAGTTTGGTTCTTTTGAGGTCTTTCGGTTTATGATGGTTTTGTGTTTGGAAGGACAAATGTGTGACTTTTAAAGTCATGTATATGGTGGAAGGGGTAATATCATAAACCAACCAACTCTATCCGAGAAGGTAAACATCTAGAGTTGATGTCTCAAAAATAAGTAGAGACATTTCTTCAAAATCTCAGATAAATGTAGTGTCAGGATTTGGTTTTGGTAAGGGTCGAGTAATTGGCATTGGATGGGATATTGAAGATATAATTTTACCACTTGCCAATAGATCCATAACTCTTGAAAAATTAAAAGAATATTTAATCTACTTGATACTCAATAATTTCAAGATTAAAACTTGATTCTTTGCTCATAACCATAAAAGCAACACAATTTATTTTTTTGCACAAAAGGCGGAGAAAGAAACAAAAAAAAAACAAGTTCAAACAAGATGCTGAAAATAGAAAAGTACTATAGTGGTAGATAACACTTCCACTTATTTATTTATCATGACTCATCACTCCTCTATTGTTGGGTATGTACTTGGCCCAAGATTTTTATCCTTATTTGCTCCCCATTTCTTGATCATTTCTTGTGTCAAGACTCCCTTATCGACGAGCATCTCTATTTCCTTTAACAGTGACCAACAATTCCCTGTTGAATGTCCAGATACTCCCAAGTGAAAATTACAGAAGCTATTTTGATCATAGCAATGAGAATAAGGCCTTGGTGACACCTTCACCAATCTTGGTGTAATGTATTGACCTTTAACAAAATGAGGGTACAGGTCTGAGATAGATTCTTAAAACACCTTTAGAGTTTTTCTTGCTCGCGAGGCTATCACTTTCTTTGATCGTTCTGAACGAATGAATGCTCTCATGTTATTGAGGGGGTTCTGAATGCTCATTTCAGCTATAACTGAGGTAGTATTAACCAGATTCCTTAAGTTTCCCCTTGCCTTACTGGTTTTCGGAAAATCTGATATAGGTATCTGAGGTGTCTTCTGGGTTATATCTGCCTCATTCTTTCTTAGACCTATAGGCCAATCTCGAATTACATCCATGGGAGCCTTTTGATTTCTTTTCCCATTTTCTTGTGCCTGATATTCTTCGTAGGATTTGGTTATATTAGTTTCTGTTGCAACAATGGTTTCTGAACATTGAACCTTAACCCCTTCTTTTATCTTGCATTTTTGAATTGCTTGCTCTAAAGGGTCTTGGAAATTTCCCTTAAGGTTACCAGGAACCTTAGCTGAACAATTTGGAATTCTAGTCTGATTTATCCAAGGAACTTCCTTATAGGTCCAATTCTCATTTGGAGGCCATTGTGATTGATCAAATTGTGGAGTAATTGATATGGCTGAGAGCATTTTTGGATGCAATTTTTCACTCGAACAGTGGAAGGGAGGAAATTGAAATCCCTGCACATTCTTTTTCTTCTTGATCACTCTATAAGGTTTGGCACCATGTTTAACTGAATAAGACCTCATTGTATTAACCCCTATCATGTGATTAACATAAGAAAATTTTAATGTGCTGATGAACAAAGTAGTGAACTCTTTTTCAGTCAATGGTGGATGTACTTGAGAAGCAACGTCTTTCCATCATTGTGAATATTGTCGAAAGCTTTCATTGCACTTCATATTCATGCTTTGCAATATTGTTCGATCAGGGGTCATATCAGTCATGTGCTTGTATTGACCCAAAAAATCTTGAGCTAAATCCCTCCAAGAACGTATTTGAGTACGTTTTAGCTGATTATACCATCTGGATGCAGACCCAGATAAACTGTCTTGGAAACAGTGGATCAACAATTTTTCATTCTCTACATAGCCAGTCATACGACGACAATACATAGTGATATGATATGAAGGGCATGTGGTCCCATTATACTTCTCAAAATCGGGAACCTTGAACTTTGGTGGAATAACCAGGCCAGGGACCAAACTTAGTTCTTTGGCATCAAACCCATAAAATGTCTCAACTGTCTCTATAGATTTTATCACCTCTTCTATATTTTCCAGTAGTTGAGTGAATTTTTCCTTCTCAACTGATTTGTTTAGGTCAAGGACCTCATTACTAATACAAAATTCATCAGGCTTCAACTCAGAAGTAGTAGGACAATCAGTGGGGAACGATGCTCCAGCTTGATATGGTGAGTTCTTAACAGCGAAGTAAATCGGTGATTAAATTTCCTGGGGTACAAAGGTGAACTCAGGAATATGAATAGGTGTAACACCCAAAGAATTTGTAGGGTTTTCAATAAGACTCTTTCCAGCTGTCTGGCACTTCTCAATCATTTCTTTCATATTGTTCAGTAGATCGATATGAGAATTTGTGATATTAGCTTCAATTTGTGCCAACTTGCTCCTTAATTCCTCTTGTATTTCTTTCTGCTCTATCTCAAATTTGACTAGCCTATCCTCAGTTTCTTTAGACATTTTTCTTGTGTTGTGCTAAGCGTTCTTCTACAAGGGAGAACCAAGATCACTTCGGTTGAAATCCTTATTTTAATGAATGAATGTTTACACGTATTATGACATAAAAAATGCAAAGATGCCAAATGCAAATGTAAGTATGTGAATGTAATAATAAGAATACAAATTGTGCAATACAAAAGCAAACATAAAAATACAAATGCAAAGATGCCAAATGTAAATATGAAAATGTAAAAATGTAAATGTAAATTATTTAAAATACCAGAATAGGACATCCAGTTATATTAAGACTGTCATTTTCTTTGATATTGAAAATAAATAAACATTATTATTTAATTAAATATGTTTTAATGCATGATGTAAATTTAAAAATGTAAATGTAAATACAAACGTAAAAATGTACAAATACAAAATACCAATGCATGTATGAAAAGGTGTTACTCAAGAGTGATCATCTTAGAACAGATTTTATTGAATGCAAAAGTTTCGGTACATCAAACAAAACTTTACATATAGGGATATATTTCATTCCTAACTTCTCCAAAGCCAAATTAGTCTATCAACTTAAGGGACATATTGCTTGTCTGGACTGCAACCTCTTCCATGACATTCTCTTTCATTTTCTGTGTCACTTCTCGTAGTTGCTCATTTTCCCTTGTAAGAGATCTTTTCTGTCCAAGAAGTTCTTGAACAAGATTTTCATATATATTGCAGTTCTTTTTCAGCTTGGTGACCCCTGTTATCCATTCTTCTGGGGTACTTCCTAGGCCAGCATTTTGAAAGGTTTGAGTGATCTTCTGAAAATCTTCATGCATGGTTTTCATTTCTGTGCTCAATTTCTCGTTTTGGTCGTTCAAGTCCTTCAAATAACATGCTTGAGCTTCATAAAAATCTCCACTACTCTGAATGTCCCGACTGATACTCTTACCATAGACTGCTTTTGGTATCAATCTGGCAGAATCTTTATGGATTACTTTTGGTATTAATATAACCGGTTCTCTGTGTGCAGAACTTCCCTCGATCCTCGTAGTTTCTTCAGGATGTCTTTCCTTGGTCGTATCATATTTTGTTTGATCATAAAACTTTTTGTCCATTTACGATTTCTTTCCAATATGATGAACAGTCTTTCAAGCCAACACCTTTTGGTTATGCCATGATCATGTAATGCAAACAAAAGAAATCAATATGAACATATTAGAGCAATGTAATATGCATGAAAAAAATAGAATAGTTAGTACCAACTAAAACAATCTATCTATCAAGGTATAAATCTTAACCTCATGCTTTCTAGTTCCATGCATTGTTTGGAAAATTTAACCTAAACGCATGATTACTAGTTCGCATGCATTTATTCAGGAAAAAGTAATAAATTAAAAAATTAAAAGCTAAAGCTTATTTCTCCTTTGTGTACACCTAAGGACAGAGGTTCAGTACTATCTTAGATCATGAGAAGTTCTAAGGTTTATTATATGCAGGGTTTTAGTTCTAGGAGTAAAGGTACTCGAATTGTCCTTGTTAGTGCCTCCTTAGGCTACCAACCCTCAATCCTAGTCCACTACAGACTAAAGTGGATTGAGTTCAATTCGAGGGGATACACTTCTCTATGTCTGACACGGAGAATAAATTCTCACGAAGACATAGGGCATATGAACCCCGAAAGTTACTTGCTAGGTCTGACACGGAGAATAAATTCTCACGAAGACGTCGCTTTCACTCCCACTTAAAAAGGGATAAACTCAATTATAGAGCTTTATGTTATGCAATGCAAGTGTTGTGTGTAAGGAGAAATGTTCAAACTTCTAACAGAAAAATAAACAAATAAAATAATTAATTCTTGAATATAATAAATAAAAATAATAAAAAAAATAATATATAAAAATAATAAGTAATAAAAAATTTTGAAAGAAAAGAATTAAAAATTAAATATATGAATTTTTAATTTCTAACTGATAGAGACAATTTTCAATTGATTTTAAAAGTTTGACTGGGTCCCCAGCGGAGTCGCCAAGCTGTCGTAACCGATTTTCGTCCGGGCACGAATTTTTTACTTGACGGGAAAATTGTTGTGAATAAATGGTTTTGAAAATAATTTGGGAGTCGCCATCGGCCTTTTGGGTCAGGTAGGTTGAATACCTAAGAATTATCTTTTAACAGAGTTTTTAAGAAAACATCAGTTAAAAGATGAACTGGTCTGCGTTTATAACCAAAAATTCTTTCTTTTAATAATAAAAAGGGATTCGTGGTCGGTTACATTTAGGGAAGGATTAGCACCCCTACAACGCCCAAAATTGGTACTTTTTAATTATAAATTGTCTCTATTATTAGAAATAAAAAATTTAAAATATATTTAAATTATAATCCTATTATTTCAAATTTATAATTTTAAGAAAATATATTAATATATATAAATAAGATATTTACTTATTTAGAAATATCAGAAAAGGGCTTCTAGGTGTCTTAAGACAGCTCTTTTCTTCGATATTAAAAAATAAATAAATATTAAAGCATTTATCTAAAAATAATTAAAATAAATTAATATATGATTTATAAAAATAGGATATTTATTTATTTAAGAATATCATAAAAAGACTTCTAGGTGCTTTAAGACAGCTTTTTTTTCGATATTAAAAAATAAATACACATCAAAATATGAATATTTTTTTCTTAAAAGTAGTTTATAAAATTAAATTTATAAATAAGATTTTTTATTTAATAAACAAATAGAATAAATAAATAAATAATATAAAATAATCATGAAAATAATAATTTAAACATATATCAAAAGTAATAATAAAATAAAAATAATAATAATTAAAATGAAAGAAATTAAAAGTGATAGTATTAAAAACTATAGGATCATATTCATAAATATATGAGCTTAAAATGTAAAAATAATAAAATTTATGGTTATTATATAAATATTAATGATCAAATTATAAAATATAAACCATTAATTGACATAATTAATAATATTATGTAATATAGGTATGAATAGCGTGATTTAACCTAAATATTAATACATGATTAAAATAAACACTAATTAAATTATGAGGGACTAAATCAAGCATTTATCCTAAATGTATAAACATACGGGCTAGGACTAAAATGTAATAAAATAAAATTACGAGACTAAATTAAAACGTATAAGAATTGATTTTGGTGATCAAATTGCAAACTTACAGAACCCAGAAGGACTGAGAAAACGGTTTACCCATTCCCTTAATTACACACATATCCCTCATCAAAACGGCACCGTTTTGATGATGTTATAAAAGGTTCAAAACCGGCTCTAAAGAGCCAAACCTTTCATTTCTCTTTTTTTTTTCTCTCTCCAGACGAGAGAAAATATTTTCTCTCTGTCTTCTTTCTAAAATTTCTGGCCGACCACCGTTTCCGGCGCCGATCGCCGCCACCGGCCACCGTGGGTGGTGGCCGGAACTTACAATCTTACACCCCAAATATAGATCTATAAGTCCTAAAACTCGATCTAAAGTTATTTTAACCTAAAACCCCATAATACGTTATAAATCCAGAATTTTCACCTTCGGCGTTTTGGTTCTCCAGTGACGAGTGGAGGCTCCGGCGACTGGTAAGTATTTTGGCTTCTTTTCTTTTATTGGTTGGTTGATTTTACTTGCTTTCGGTTGTTGTTTGCTGTGGTTGATATCGTTGCTGTTGTTGTGTCTTGTTCTCTGTTATTATTGTTGATGGTCTCTCTGTTCGTCTCCTCTCTGTGTATCTCTTCTCTCGTCTCTGTATCTTGGTTGCTTCCCTCTGGTCCCTCTTGTTTGCAGGGAACCAGTGGCTTTTATAGCCACCATGAGGTTCGTCTCGGACTGGTCACAAAGGGGTGACCTTTGGTGAGTCACCGGACTATGGTGGTGACTCACCATAGGGCTTCGACATGGGGCATTGACGAGGCACTTCTGGAGTCTTCAACGGGGCGTGGCTGAAGCTGGAACGTTGGTGTGGCGGTGGAGTGTTCTGGAAGCAGCAGCAGCGGCTGGGACGTGTCCCTAGGATATCATCACCCTAGGGTTTCCTGCTGGAACCATCTGGACCGTTGGATCATAGCCAGATCCAACGGTTGTGATGCTGGGCGGCTGGCTGGGAAGAAAGAAACCCTAGTCTGTTAGGGTTATGCTGGATCCGGGTTAGGCTTGTAAACGGGTCAGGTTTTTAAATGGGTCTGTTTGTAATAATAATCATATTTATTAATAATAATATAATAAAATAATAATATAAATAAAAATATAAATAAAAATAAATGGATGAAAGAAAAAAAAAACTAGTATCTTCACATACCATTGTATCTCCGTTGCCTCCACCACTTGCATCAAGAGAACAATGCCAATGGCCTTTAAGTTCAGCTAAACCTGGGAGACTTAAGTCTTCAAGGACAACTTCATTTGATGCAGTACAATGACCCCGAATAACCTAAAAATTCCAAGAACTATCAAAGGCATAGAAAAGTACAAGAACTGAAATTTGGTGCGTTCTACATGCATACATGTCATAGAAGTTTCTGGAATCAGGTATTGACCAAGTACCTCAAGCAAGTCCTGAAGACCCTCAGTATACACTCCCACTGATGGCAAACTTTGAATGAAAAGATCCTGGAGATAATATGAAGAAACATGAACATTTTTAATTGAAAGGATTAAATACTCTAGAGTGATCTCCAATAATGAAAAGAAAAAGCAACCATAGAGAATTCTAATGACGTTTGAAACCATTTGCACTTTATTTTCCATTTTGAAGAACTTGGTTAGGATGAAGTGGGCACAGTTCATAAGAATAAACTATTATTCAACTACCAAAATGCTTCCAGCAAAATAGTTGGGGTGGCTTCTAATGAGCATATGAGCTGCCTTGAGAAAATTGAATATAATACATTTCAGTAAATAAAACAAAAAAACAACCTTTGATCTAGAAAGGACAGCAGGATCTATACTTCGAGACAAGAGTCTTGCAAGGGGAAGCATCTCAGCAACTTCAGCTCTAGGAACTTCAAGTCTCATTCTCCACCTTCCCATAGAAGATATCACACTACCAAGATGCCCCGTCATTGCTCTTCTTAACAAGCCATCCATTCCCAATTCAGAGAAGTTTCTATCCCGGCTTCCAGGCAACACGTATTCACCTTGAAGCTCATAACAGCTACTAATTTGCTTTAAAACAGTTTTCTCAAGCGTGATCTACAAAAGTCCATGTCAGCCGGTAACGTCAGCCACATAGTTTACAGTGTCTATGTGTTGCAATACAGGAGATTTTTTTATAAGAATAGGAGGTCTCGTTAAAAATGGTGTCTTTAAATATTTTAGAAACTCTTTAGCAAGCAATATTAAAAATCAATTTGTTGCCACAAAAAAAAAACCAAAATCAAAATCAAAAGCAAAACCAAGTCAATTACTAATATGCAGAATACAATACCAATTACAAAGATCAGTAAAATAAATAACCAACATTATCATATACCAAACTAGATGTATCATATAATCGCCTAGAAACCACTAGGTAAAAAAGAAAAAATTGAAATTCGTTGAAAGAATTCCAAACCTATTTAGAAACAAACACAATATATCAACAGTAATTTCATGTGAGATGACCCAACAAATTAACCAAAAAATAATGCACATATCAATAGAATAGAAGCTTCAAATACTAACAACATCACCGCTCCATCTAGCAGCCACATCTAGGGCTTCACCAAGCACACCACTAAATTTAGGCCGAAGTACGGATAGAACACCATGACCTCTTCTTTTCTGGAAATTAAGCTGGATTTCAGCATGAAAGTGGAGAAAAAGAAGTGATTAACTAACAATTTCTGGCTCAAATCACCACTACTAACTGAGTTATTAAATGATTAATCATCATTGACAGAAAAGAATCTAGCTTCACTTGGAACACAATGTCTTAGATGGAAACCAGTAACAGCTTAAAACATCAATACAAGCACCACATAAGATGATAAAACCTTTTTTTAGAATCTAGAAAATTTTCAGTGTAATGTGCAAAACTCCCCCCCCCAACACACACACACAAAAGAAAAAGGAAAGAAATATATTCCCAAAGATTGAAAGAGAGGAAAAACAGAAAAAAGAGTAAAAAGATACTCTCACTATCTTCAAACTTAAACATGTCATCATCATCCGAATAGAATTGACTTATTTTTGGATTCTTTCTTGCCAAATTAATTAAATATGAATGTATTCTCTTGCTGTATCTCCCTAAAGAAAACCCATATCATCTCAATTAGTTGCTATCTATAATATCAGCTTTAAATTTCTGACAAGAAAGCCCACATAAAAGCTTACCCGCTGTATTGTTCCACGAAGTGAAGCAAGCTCAAATTCATCAAGTGGCAAGTGGCGTATCTGCAACAAAACACATGGCAAGAAATTTTCGAGTTCATCTGACCTTTAGTATCTGAGAAGACTAACATATACAAACTAAAATGGAAAGATCTCAATATACCTCAAAAGTAGCTGAATGCAGTGGACGTAAACAAACATTGGCTTTCAGTTGCCCCTTCTGAAGAGAAAAGGAGAATAATTTTCCATTTTGCAAATATTCCTCAGAACCAGGTTGTAAGGGCCGCACAACCTCAACTGCAAGACTTTCATCTGGCCTTCCTATGGCATCTAACTGCACAACCAGAGTGGACAAACATTCTTTTGTAAATAAGAGAGGAAAAAATGGAAATACATTGGTACAAAAGAATAAGTTGTCGACCTTTACCACATATATCATATTGAAATACTACACATTCTGGAAGAAAATGCTCACTCCTATTTTACCCAGCCCAACTATAACAGATTTGACAGGGAAAATAAGGACTCTTTTCATTATTATTTTTGTCACGGAAGGTAGGGGGGAATAAAAAGGAGGCAAAAAGCCGGTGGGACATTGGGGAAAGGATAATTTGCAAGAACCAAGGATCAGAACCCAGGCTTGCAAGAATCTACCAGGAGGTGGGACAACCATTTGAGCTAAGCCACGATTTAAAATAAAGGCTCTTGATGATAAAGACATAAATTACTAACTGGGTTGCAGAAATTTTGTGATGCATTCTTTTTTATGATCTTGGTCTTGATTTCATAAATCTGGGCTATATCTCGAACCTTTAAATAGGTATGTTTCACTGCTTCCTATATCTCTTGTGCTGTGTTTAAGAACATGCACGTAGCATTGATTTTTTTTATAAGAAAATATGCTTCATTAAAAAACCCCTTCATAATCGTCACTGTACATAGGTACCTCGACGAAAATCGGAAGGAGGAAAAGAGTGCCTAAGAAATTTTATTCCATATTTATTTGATAGGAATAGGAGGTCTCGTTAAAAACCTGACATTACAAGAGAATCTTGTTCATCCCAAGCTTCAAACTTAGGATCTCCTGCCTTAGGTCCAGATCCAAGTAGATTGCTTAACTTCCCTCTTCGTTTTAGGAACGTTCAAACTAGTTGATACCACTTAAGATAATTTTTTCCATTCAGTCGACGCTGATTGTATGTTCTGCAAGTCTCCTGTTGAACTAGAGTAGTTCCCCTCATTCACCGTGACTTCTTGAGCAGTTTCAGAACTACTGGTGTCAACTACTTCCACCATTTTCCTACTTTTTTTTAAGCATAGGGAGACCTCATTAAAACCCCCCTTCGTACTCAACGAAATATGAAAGTTTCATCGAGCATTGGAAGGAGGAAAAGACTGTCTCATAAATTTTATTGAACCATTGAAAATTACAACTTAGATTACACCAGAAACATACAACCTGAAAAACCAAATAAAACAAAAAAAAACCCCCTAACCATGCCTACTAATAACCCCTCTAATCCAATGCCTTCTTTAGCCAACTTATCCGCCTCCCAATTGGCCCCTCTAGGAATATGTCTGATCATCACAGCTTTATCCCTAAAAAACTCTAAAATTCCATTCAACAACAAACATAGCTGATTGGGACAACCCCCAAATTCTTAATCCAATTAACCACCACAAGGCTATCAAACTCAACAATAAGTCTTCCTTTGCCACTCCATTGTGAGTCAAAGAAAAGATTCAAAACCTTAATAATGGCCAACATTTCAACAACTGTAGGAGGTCCTTTACCAACAGCCTCAGAGAATGATGCCAACGTAGAACCCCTTGAATCTTTAATAATCCCTCCTATACCTCCTTTCAACCAATCATCTGTGACTGCACCATCCACATGTAATTTGAAGAAACCTTCAGGAGGTGGAACCCACTGAACCAGATTGATCACTCTACTCCCCTTACTTCCACGTCTATACACAACCGAGGGATCCCCCATAAGACAATCAAAGAACCCCGAAAACTCTTTATATTTAGTAGTGTACCATGCCACCAGTCTGTATCTAGCTAGGAAAAACATATTGATCTGGTCCAACGACCCACCTTCAAACACTATAATGTTCCTGTACTTCCAAATAGACCACAAAACAGCCCCGAGAATGACTTTCCAAATATCTGATTTCAAGACCAATCCCCACCTAACTTGCAGGAAAGAATCAGGGCCAAAATGTAAACATTATTGAACATTCCAAATTCTTATAAATCTACTAGGGAAAAAATAGGAGGCTACTAGGAAAAAATAGTGCCTAGGATTAAGCTATACTTTCTCTGATACCATGTCAAAAATGGAGTAATTCCATTATATTTTTTCATAGAATAGGTACAAGAATATATACACAAACAATATCTTATCTTAGGAAACTTCTACGTTGGGTAAGTGGCCTATTCTAGGTAATAACTAAATCCCTTAAAGTAAGGATTGTAAGACAATCTATAAGATTCTACTTAATTACATAATCTTCCCCTTTTTTTGATAGAAATAGGTCTCATTAAAAACCTCCCTCTTAGTTGGCTCTTGTGGAAGAGGCAACTAGCGGAAGGAGGAAAAGAGTACCTCATCTTATTGATAAACCATAATTACATAAGATTACAACTTACATAATAAACTTCCCGAAATAAAATACAAACCAAAACAACAATAAAGCTCTAAACATCAACCAATCCTCTCCTTAGCTAACTTGTCTGCCTCCCAATTGCAGCTCCTAGGAATCCATCTAACAATAATACCCCTAGCAGAAACTAAGGCCCCAATTTCCCCAACCAAAGTACTGAAAAACGTTGGGGCAGAATATGGCATCAAAATCTAATCAACTGTTGTTTTACAATCACTCTCTAGGATTAATCTTCCCTTCAATGCCCATTCAGAAGAAAGGAATAAATCAATTCCATGCTTAAAAGGTCTGTGAATTGTGAGGCTGACAGCTTGGCTAAGGCAGGGATAGGGTAGTTTTTTCTGGACAGGGGTGTTTCAGAGGTAAGGTTTGAGCATGGGGAGATGGTTGTATTAGCAGGATGTTGTGTGTAATGTTTATCTTATGGAATGAAATTTGAGACACTCTTTTCCTCCTTCCAATATCCGTTGATGTACTTTTGTACATCAATGGTTATGAAGGGGGTTTTAATGAGGTCTCGCTATTTATAAAAAAATGATTATACTTTCTGACACAAAACAATACACTGAACAAAACCATTAAAGATCACGATATAGTAGACAAACATGAGATAGAGGTTTTTGTATCAAATAGACACACTAGATCTTATCATCTCAATGAGAATAGGTATTTAATTAGTTTGTATATACTGATAACAATGAAATAATCCAATAAAATTAAAAATAGAATTAACGAAACAATAAGATACAAAAAAAAATATAAGTATTGAGAATGACTACAATTTAGTCAATTGAACTTTCATGGAAAAGTTATGCAACATATAATTCTTTTTCTTACCTCGTCACACTATCTAATTTCAATTGAAACATGTTATTTCCATAGAGGATCCAACAAAGGCTCCCCTTTTACTCCCAAACCTAATCCTGAGTTCTATAAATGACTGCCTCATTCATTATAAGCTTCAAATAACCACAAAAAAGGTTAACTACATCAAATGTACCATTTAAAAATGGAAAAGTAAAGATGTGTGTATCGAAACATAGTTACTAAAATATCCACTTCATAAAAAAAGGAGTCGTGATAAAATTTTGAACAGGAGAAAGCATGCAATGGGCAAATGCCTGCATAACATCATTATTCTATAGCAGCCAAAAACACTTCATGCACAGGTAACCCTTGAATGCAACATATTATAAGGATGCATCTATCCTAGACTACCCACATAAATTCTCAAATTGCTATGTAATTATCACCTTCAACCAAGGATGCAGCCATTTTGGAAAGTATTTTAAAAGATTGGAATTCTTGCACTCTAATGACTTTTTCGGAAAGTATTGGTTAAGGGCCCCCTCCAGTTGCTGAATTAAAAGCTATTAAAAGAGGCATTGAATTTGTTCCTTCTTCAGTTTGGGTTTCTGTTGGTAGGTTGATTGTTGAAAGTGATTGTAAGTCGGCAATGGAGTGGATTCAGTCTCCGTCTTTGGCTCCTGCCTTCTTTAACTCTCTAGTTAAGGAGATTGTCTCTTTTTTCTGATAAGGTGTCTTTAGTTAGGTGGATTCCAAGGGCTTGTAATTGTGAGGCAGATAGTTTACCAAAGGAAGGGATTGGGTGAATGTAAGGTTTTGGTTTTAGGATGTTTTATTCGTTTTTGTAGTTTCTGTTTTCTGGTGTAATTGTCAAGTCTTATGTAATGTTGTTATATTAATAAATTAAGGCACTCTTTTCCTCCTCCCACTGGTCGGTTCTTTTTTTGGGGAAAGGAACCACTATGAGGGAGGTTTTTAATGAGGCCTCCTATTTCTATAAAAAAAAGATGCATCTATTTCATTTTTTGTCAAGTCTAGAAATTTTTCCAGTTCAGAACTGAATGAAGAATTACGAGAAAATGGATAGCAAAATTCTTCACCATATTAATATGACAAGGTGATGCATAATAAGTCACTTCCCAGTCAACATTAGACACCAAGAAGCTACAAACACAATTGTAAAAGGAAACTAATTGGCCAATTACATATGTCATACATTGCTAAAACATATTTTTTTCTGCAACACTTTCAACACTGACAACTCTTAAAGAATTACTAAGAAAAGTTAGCAAACCTCTTCACCATCTGATAAGAATGTCAGATTGCAATTAGTGTTGTAGAGAGGACACCACCAGTCAACAATAGACACATGGAAGCTACAAAAGCAACTTAAACCTTCCTCGCTAGTTGGAAAGGCTATAAGGGCTAAGGGCCATACTCTTACCAGCCATCAGTCTATTTAGGTCCACATCCTAAGCATTCTCAACAAAAGCAACACTCTTTCACAACTTCAACCCATGTCTTATTTTCCCTTTCCCTCCCATCGACCTAATGAAATAACATCATATTTTTTTTGATAGGAGGTGGAGGCCTCATTAAAAAACCCCTTCTTGATTAAAGGAACACCACTCGATTTTCCTTAATCAGTGGAAGGAGGAAAAGAGTGCCTAAAATTTTATTAATAATTGAAAGATTACATAATGTTTAAGAACAAATAATCCCCTTACAAAAACAACCCTCAACCCACCTTGACACATATCTGACATAAAGGAGAAACAACAAAACCTAATAAACATAAGAAAACTATCCAATACCAGCCTTAGCTAATGTATCTGCTTCAAAATTAGCAATTCTGTCTACCCATTTAATAGCACCCTGCAAAACCTTAATCATTTCAGCAACTTCTTTGACTAAATCTCGAAAACCTGCAGGACAATTCTCCAAGTTCTTAATCCAATCCACAACAGATTTGCTGTCAGATTCAACAATCCACTGATTCTTAAAAAACTGAAGAATAGAATCAAAGATAATTACACCCCTTTTAATGGCTATAATTTCCAGCAGAGTAGGAGAACTTGGACCAGTTATTTCCTTGAAAGAACCCTTGATAGCGCCAAACTCATCTCTTAATAGACCACCTACACCGCTATTACGCCAATCCTTACAAACTCCTGCATCTACATTCAACTTTAAAAAGCCCTTAGGAGGGGGGATCCAGGGATTACTTTATGGACAGAATGTGTTGTAGAAAAGCAAGAATCTGCAATAGATGGATCATTAATAATAGATTCTTTAGAGATGGGAACCTCTTTGAACTTAGCTAAGAACCATGAAGCTAGTCTCATCCTGGCCATGAAGAATAACTCAATCTGATCTAAAGACCTTCCTTCAAACACCACTTCGTTTCTGAATTTCCAAATAGTCCAAAGCACTACTCCCGGAATTAAGGACCAAACCGAAGAAGCAAGCACCATATCAAACCAAGCAATTAAAAAACCATGAACATTAACATGACGAACCGAACTAAATTTCCAAATCTTCAGAAACTTATTCCAGAGGGACCATGCAACCGTGCAAAAGAAAAAAAGAATATTAACAGATTCCAACTCTTTATTGCACATAGGACAAGAAACATCAACAATCCCCGAAACTCCTCTTTTCTGTAATTCCAACTTAACCGCCACTTTTTGGTGCGCTAATTGCCATATAAAAGTCTCTATTTTTGGAGGGACCAGCCCCCTCCAAATACAATTATCCCAGAAATTGTCTTCTACCGGACCAAGAAAACAGGTCTTCAAACAAGAGTTGACAGAAAAAATACCTTCCCCATTCCCTTTCCAAATCAAACCATCTTTGGACTCTTGGAAAAGACTATAATTATGAATGATGGTTTGAAAATTTAAGAACTGTTCCAGCTCCCAATCACACAGGTTCCTTCTCAATTGCACAAACCAAATCCACCGTGAAGATTTGAACTCACCGAACTCATTTAACTTCCCAACCTTATTCAGGGAAAGAGCAAAGATCCTCGGAAAAGCAGTCTTCAAAGGACGATCAAGAGCCCAAATATCAAACCAAAACCTTATGCTCGTCTCATTACCCACTTTAATTTGAAACATACTTCGAACCTTCTCACCAAACTGATTATCTTTATAATGATTATTAACCACTGATTTCCACAACCAAGAAGCATTATTTGGTACTTTGCTGTTGAAAAAAATCAGATTAGTGTTCAAATTGTATTTGGAGCAAATCATCTTCTTCCAAACTGAATCCCTACCATTAGCAAACTTCCAAAACCATTTTTCTAATAATGCCCTATTCATAAGATTAATGTTCAATACACCCAGACCACCCCTGCTTTTGGTTCACACACTGTGGACCAGTTTACCCAGTGAATTTTATTATAATCTGCAGTTCATCCCCATAAAAAATTAGCCTTGATGGAGTTTAACTTCGAACTAACTGCTGCTGGAATTTTAAACATAGACAGAAAGTAGGTATGTAAATAACATCATATTTTTAAACCCCAATATTATATTGTCTATATTGTAGGAATTACTCACTTTGTCAGATAGGCTATAATGGCCATCAATATATTTAGGTCCTCATCCTAAGAATTATAAGCAAAAGTATCATATTTTCACAGCTTCAATTCACATCTTCTTTGCTCTTTCTCTCCCTTTGACACGATGTAAGAAAATAATATTTTTAAACCTCTATATTATATCGTCTATATTGTAAGAAATACTGCAACATATAATTCTTTTTCTTACCTCGTCACACTATCTAATTTCAATTGAAACATATTATTTCCATAGAGGATCCAACAAAGACTCACCTTTTACTCCCAAACCTAATCCCGCGTTCTATAAATGACTGCCTCATTCATTATAAGCTTCAAATAACCACAAAAAAAGTTAACTACGTCAAATGTACCATTTAAAACAGAAGAGTAAAGATGTGTGTATCGAAACATAGTTACTAAAATATCCACTTCATAAAGAAAGGAGTGATAAAATTTTGAATAGGAGAAAGCATGCAATGGGCAAATGCCTGCATAACATCGTTATTCTATAGCAGCCATAACACTTCATACACAGGTAACCCTTGAATGCAATATATTGTAAGGATGCATCTGTCCTAGACTAACCACATAAATTCTCAAATTTCTATATAATTAATTTTGGGGTAAGTACAGTATGGTGCTTAGGGGTATTTAATTTTGGGTTTTCGGGTTGTTTGTAAGGGGGTTTATCTTGATGTTTAAATCGAATGTATACTTTTATTATTAATGAAGTATAAGGCACTCTTTTCCACCTTCCACTTTAAGGAAATCATTTTGAGTTCCATTAATCATGAAGGGGGTTTTTAATGAGGCCTTCAATTCTTATAAAAAAAAAAAAGAAATACTACAGACACCTCAAAAGAGCATGCTAAAGTTTCATCTAGCAGTATAATGTGGCCCTCTCAACATATACACCAGAACTTTTACCATCATAAGCCCTAAGATGACTTGAATATAAACACAATAAAAGTTTTAATAGGTATCTTGCCTAGTGGACAAAGTTCGTAGACAGTACCTTTACAGAGTCTTGAGAGATGCTCAATTGCCCGCCCAACTGAGGTGCCAACATTAACTGATTCAGTCTGAGACCTGAGACAGACAAGTCACCAACAAGACTCTTTTTACTCATATTATCCTTTATTTTCTCCGATTGCCCCTCAGCCTTGGAACCAATATTTTCATCACTCGTAATAGAAGGCTTCAGAACCTTTCCATGAAATTTTATTTTTCCTGTTGCTTTCAAATGCGTAGGCCTTGGAGAATCAAAAGTATAGGAGGATACCAGGTTGAAAAACTCAAAACCACACATACGTAAGTCCAACTCAACTCCTTCAACAGTAAATGGCACAGTGATATTCTCACTGAACTCCTTTTGTTTAGCCAGTATTCCTCCATGTATGAAGTTTGAACTTTCGTAAACAAATCAAAAGCAGCAGATGAAGAATTAACAGTGATACAATCGGGTGCAATCATTATATCTCCTCGAGCATCACTAAATGACCCTTCAGCTTTCGGTGCAGTCCACTTGATATCAAACCTCCTATGTTCAAACGGAATGCCAATAAACCAACGAAGAAGAAACAAGCAGAAAATTGAGAAATAAAACTAGGTGGTTCTCATCCATGAACCCAAATCAAGAAGAAAGGTCAATAGCTTACGGTTTCAAAAGTGATCCAGAAAGTTGTCTCCCCGCTTAAATCCCCTAACTTGAGTGGCATAAGATGAAGATAACCTGGTATATATCGCTGCATAATCTTGTCGAAGGGAAATTTCCTGAGAAATTTACATCCATTGCTGTATCATCTTCCTCACCCTGGGATATGTAAGTACCGTACATCAGAATGGCAGAAGAAATGACTTTTGAGTGTATAATGTGTGTGTGGCAAAGAAACATACTTCGATTATTGTATTTCCAAATTGCCAACTAGTTAAAGGGAGGACTAAAGCTAAGAAATAAAATAAATGCCAACCATCCAGCATCAAATAAATCACGAATAATTGTGATTTAGAAGAGACGCAAGTAAAGATCAGTTATATAGAAGAAGCAACCTTGTAAGTCCAGAAAATAACAGTCAACGTATAAAAAGGTCAACCAGACTCTGCAATATCTAGAAAGAAGGAATGAAGCAGAAAGGAGATGCATTCAACATGATACCAGAAGAAACCATAAAGTGCTTGAATAAGATGATAATCCAATGAAAATTAAGTGTTCCGTCAGCATAGCTAATTGAGCAGGAAAAGTAATATTAGCATACCTCGGGACAAATCCATGCATTTCCTGCCCCTCGAATTTCCCCACCATCCACTAGACTAGCTCGAATTCCATACAAGTCAGCAACCTATCACATATGACACATTTTCAAAAACCTTTCCACTACAATGTTATTCAAAGAAAAGTTCATCTTAATACTCATGATTTTCTAATGAAAACAACGTACACAATTGTCAGTATTAAAGGTAAAATTGGCAGACAGATATGAAAATGGAACATGGTCAAACGCTGCCACTGCACCAGCCTCCTTATTTTCAACATTGCTTCAGAGGCAGATGATGAAGGGACATCAGAAACGGAGTATGATATCTTTCTAGACACCATTCCACTCCCTACAAAAATAGGGGCATCCAGTGGACCTTGACAGTTGAACACCGCCGTCACAAAACCAGCCAATTGCAGTCAAGATAGAAAGCACTAAATTGCTTAAGAACTGGAACATAATATAGATGAACCTAGAGTGTATGAGGATTAAACTGGAACATAATATAAATGAACCTAGAGTGTATGAGGATTAAACTATCCTGCACTAATCACATCTGATTAAAGTGGAAGATGACAATGTCATCCTGTGAGAACAGAAAAGTCCTAAGAAGTAAGATATGTCATTATAAATAATTAACAATGTTAGCAGACATAGAAATAGTGATGTGATAAAATAGATGATATGCGTACTGGAAACAACAAAGGCTTCATTTTGAAGGTTTTCATCAGGGCATTTACTTCCACACATGGAACCTGGAAAAGAGTAATGGTGAATTAGAAAATTGGTGAAGAATAAAACATTGCAAGTTGTCAGATAAACAAAAGGATCACAACAAAGCTGGCACTTCAAGCTCAAAGAGAAAGCATAGGATTACAAGTCATGACTTTTTTCATTTCCTCATTGTAAATTTTGATGTAAATACTGTGTGATGCATGATGCATGTTACAAATACATTCATTTAGATTTTTAAACATAATCAAATAGTTCATCATTAGACTCAGATCTACAGACTATAAATAGTAAAATATATGGACAAAGTTGCTACTATGACAGCATCTTTGAGGTGATCACCAAAATACAGCTCGTCCTCAGGTATGAATCTAACTTCAATAATCACTTTTGAAACCTAGCACTCAAACAGATTGAAGTTGGGGGTTATAAGAGATGGCAACCTTCTTATCAATCAAAGATAACAATAAAATTTTGAAAGAATAAAATTTTCAATAGGATAACTAAGAAAAAAACATGAGAGAATCCCTTTTTTAAAACATGAAGTTCATGTTAAACATTACACACAATCGATTGACAATAGACAAAATGATCCAACCTAAATAAAATACTGCAACAATACCAAAACTTAGTTGATATGAGATAGCTCTGTTCAAAACTTCCACCAGCACGTAGGAACAATATTAACAACTAAAACAAATTGAACAAGCCTAATTCATCAGCAAGTAAAAATGCAATAATAACACCAATATGGATTATCATTTTTTCTGTTGCATGGAAAAAACACCAATAGTCCAGTTTAATTATTATTCGAATACGGATTCATTTTAGCACATACAGCAGTATCACTTTCATAGTCCAGTCGAATAACACAATTCGATGCTGAAATCAGGTCATTGAATAAAGCCTGGCCAGAATATACTCAAGTACGTGCCTGACACATTAGATGGAATTCTCCTTCCTCAGGGTGGATGCCAAAATCTCCAGAAGCTTCTAAAGGAACATTACCAAACCAGCCACTTGTATTATGAAGGAATATTCTCTGACCCCGGAAACATAAACTTGCTCAAATATCCTGCAAAAGAAAATATCGGATAGATCAATAACTTCAAAGGACATACCAGAATTAGGTCTTTAATGCTCAACTTATCTGATTTAAATGAATCAATGCAAGTCAAAGCATTCATGAACATAAAATAATCACACTAAAAGGCATAGTAGTAAACCTTAGAATACATTTTCCACTCTGAAATGCCAAGAAAAACCAACCCTCGTGACAACAGGAAAAGAGAAACAACAAATCTTACAGAACAATATCCTCATGACACCACCTAAACCAGAAAAGTAATCTCAAATTACCACAATAACAAAGGTAAAGACATCTGCAAGAACACTTCCAATTTCCATATTACAAAACGTTAAGACCCAAGCCAAATAGCGTCTCTAAAATTTGAGAAAATAGTAGTGCATTTGGAAAGAAGAATTGGACACCCTAGGCTACGAAGTTTAGCAATTTTTACCGACAATTGTAAAAAAAGGAAAATAAAGAATGGTGCAGCATAGAGACTGCAAAGTTCTGATAAATTTACTAAAAGGCCAGTACATTGTCATCAAAATGGTGGCATCTCCGATAGAAGAGATATAAAAAACCGGTTAGCACCTAAAAAATAACTAAATCATTCAAGAGTACTGGAACATAACCAAAAAAAGAAAGGGAAAAGAGAGAGATTATCCATACAACATTTGCAGATAAAATGTATAAAACAGAGACAATCGTAAACCAAGCAAAAAGATACATAAGAAGATTACTTTCAGAACTCAGACCTGCTACAGAGACCAATAACATTTTTTACTGCTCATTTCAATTGGATGTGCTGAAAATAAATTATCAAAAATTTATCATACATCATACTGGCATAAAGCACACAGAACATGTAAATTAAAGACCAGGAAATGGGATATGCAAAATAAGCTTCGCGTATTATACATACTACCCAGCAAAATAAATGAACATTTTTCTCTTTCATGCTACAACTAGATATAGTTAATTTCAATGGAGTGCTACAAGAAATATCTGGATGGATATGAAAGCAGGGTACTACTACAGAGAAGAAGAAGCAAGGACATACAGAAAAAAATGATGGAGCATCGTATATCTGAAAGGCCAACCCTGTCACATCAATCTGTCCATGAAAATTAGGAAATGTGTCCCCTCTTGACATGCACAAGTGAACCTGCAAATAAACAAAGTTGACCAGTATATGTTATAATCTAAGGAAATAAACCAAAGGAGAGGGAAAGAATAAAAGAGGTGATGAAAGAGAAATCTGACAATTGAATTTAGGAGATTACAATAGTTATAAAAAAACTGAGTTGCTAAATAGGACTTTTCTGCTAAAGATAAAATTCTATCCAGAGATAGAGATTACAAAAACTCCCAAGACTTATCCTTTCTTATCATAAAAGACTCATAAACAAACAAGACTTCTACACAGCTGATTCTAACAGTATATATATCATTCTAACGGTATATATATCCATCAATCATCACTTTATACTGTAAGTAGGGTTTTCGGTTCTTTTACCTTCCATAGCATGATATAGCCCTTCCAACAAACAAAACTGACAAAGATATAGATATAAACCAATCCGTACTTCAAGTTCTAGTATATGTATTAGATTTCCTTTTCCCTCTCTATGAGAGAACAAACAAAAATTGGTAGAATCTTTACCACTTATTGAGGGGAGAAAAAGTCTAAAGCCTAAAAAAGTTCACCCACCGCCATTTGATATGTTTCTAGGTGACCACTCACGAAAAATTGTCTCTCCAAGGACAAGGGTAGATGGACTCAAATCATAGTGGTTTCATAAATATCAACCATTCTATGGGCTAATGTTATGTAATCAGACTAGGGAGCAAGCATCACAGCATCCAATACAAGCATGTTTCCAACACAGATACGTTCTATTTTAATAAGTTAGTCAAGTATTTGGACGGTCTTTAGAGCCATAGCATGGCCTGATAGGTGTCGGACATTGGAAAATTCAAGAACAATGGAGAGTTAGAGCAAAATGGTAATGTAGCGTAGTGATACTATTATATCTATCTCCCTTCGTCAATAGTGCTATGGGAACTCAAACCTGGAAGCCGCTAAAGAACTTCCAATGCAATTGACCATGAAATTTAAGACGTAAAGAGAAATTGATAGAAAAAGAGCAAAAGGGATCACAAATATCATATAGGAGTGTTAAAAACACCTTTGAACATGGTACTGGAATACATATAAAATGACTTGGCTGTGCATATAGTTTCTAAAAGATCACAGCATGATATGTATATAATGCCAGAAAAAAACAAATGCATGAAAAAACAAAGTGAAGTCAGAAAAGCACCTCGCCACTGGCTCTTCCTTTAAGCCATGTGACTGGAATTTCTAAAATCCTTTCAAAAAGCTGTTGAAAAGAAAAACATAGACATCAAATTCATGCTGGATCAAATGCAGAAAGAAAAGTTAATCATCACATTCTTTTTATACCTTACCGGAACAAAGAGGTTGGAAATATTTAAATTTGCATGCCACTTTTGATCTAATTTATCAACAAAAACATCAGTAGACAACCAGCCACCATCTTCAGACACCAAATCTGATCTCCAAGTTTTACAATTGCCACAGAGTTGTACATGCACAAGGCCATAATGATTTTGGAACTTCACATATCCAGAAGCATTCTCCATCTCTCTACAAACAATATCAAAC
Organism: Hibiscus syriacus; assembly: GCF_006381635.1. Classification (NCBI taxonomy): domain Eukaryota; kingdom Viridiplantae; phylum Streptophyta; class Magnoliopsida; order Malvales; family Malvaceae; genus Hibiscus; species Hibiscus syriacus. The sequence goes on along the minus strand of NW_024062120.1, from coordinate 72,624 downwards.
ATTTTAAAACATAGAACTAACATAAGCCATCTATTGTTTATAATTTTTTTTTACCTGAACATGGCAAACACATAAATAGAAAAAGATCAGATGGAGTAAGTGTGTATTGATTATTTAAAGGAGGGATTAGGCTTCAAGAGTGATTTTATTTTCAAAATGTGTTGAATTATTTGTTTGGCATATCAAGACAACGAATTTGGTAAATGTCTCTGATTTCTGGATCTGAATACTTTTTTTTGATAGAAGTTGGAGATCTCATTAAAAGACCCTTCGTAATTGACCCTTTCGAAAAGGAAAGGGTCAAACAGTGGAAGGAGGAAAAGAGTACCTCATTTCATTAATAACAGAAAGATACATTAAAAAACCTTTACAAAACAGCCTGTTCTCAGCCAATCCCTGCCTTAGCTAACTTATCGGCTTCCCAATTACAACTCCTAGGAATTAACTTCACTATCAGACCCCTGGACATAACATAAGACTCAATTTCGTTAATTAAAATTCTAAAAAACACCGGAGAGATACTGGGCAACTGAACCCAATCCACTGCATTCTTTCAATCCGTTTCCAGAATTAATCTGCCCTTAGAAGCCCAAACAGATGAATAGAAAATGCCAACAGCTTTTCTAATAGCCTTCAACTCTGCTAATGGGGGAGGACCTGGACCTAATCTCTCTGAAAACGTGGCTAGAACAAAACCATTATGATTTTTGAGGATACCCCCAATGCCACCTATCAACCCATCCTTTCTAACAGCACCATCGACATTAAATTTAAAAAAATCAGCAGGTGGTGGGAGCCATTTATGAACAGTCTTGCTTGTAGTCTGTAGACCCTTATAACCATCCGCTAAAGTGGGATCAGCTATTAGCGAGTCCACCGGAATCTGCACTTGATGAAACTTAGCCAGAAACCATTTGACTAACCTGACCTTGATGATGAAGAAAAGTGAAGATCTGTCCAAAACCATATTTTCGAAAAAAATAGAATTCCTATAATTCCATATCGACCAAAGAACCACTGCTGGAACAAAATTCCAGATCATTGAATTAGTCACCAAATCAGACCAGGAACTAATAAGGGAGCAAATATCCCCAGGCAAAACTGTGCTAACGTTCCACAGATTGAGAACATTAGTCCAAACCTCGTGAGCCACTGGGCATACAATAAATAAATGTTGAACCGTTTCTGCACTTAACAAACACAACGGACAAAGCTCTCCATCAGCTAACTGGACCCCCCTATTTTTCAACTGAGATTTAACTGCCAATTTTTGGTGTGAAACTTGTCAAAGAAAGGATTCTATTCTAGGAGGAACCAAACCTGTCCAAACACAATTCTTCCAAAAAGGATTCGCCAATTGGTCAATCCCTATAATCCTTCTACAAGAGCTTACAGTGAACAAACCATCTCCCTTCCCTGTCCACGATAAAAAGTCGTCCACTTCCTCTGTTAGCTGCGAATTGTTCAATTTGATCATTAATTGCAGCCATTGCTCCAACTCCCAATCACATAAGTTTCTTCTTGTACGAATATCCCAAATCCAACCATTCGAGACATAATTACCAAACTCTCTAACCCTTCCCGATTTATTCGTGGACAATACAAAGATTCGCGGAAACTGAAATTTCAGTGGAGTACAATCAGCCCATACATCATTCCAAAAAGAAATAGATTTGCCATTCCCCACTTGGATTCTAGAATGAGATCTTAGCCTCTCACCAATTACATCATTCTTCAGGAAACTACTAACAATTCCCTTCCAAATCCAAGAGTCTTGTGAAGAATACACACTATTAACCGACATAGTCGAACTATCCAAATTGTGTTTACAGCAAATAAAATTCTTCCACAAAGTGTCCTTCTCATTAGCAAATTTCCAAATCCATTTCCCTAGCAGAGCCCGATTAGAGAGATTTAAATCTAAGATCACTAAGCCTCCTTCATCTTTCGAACGACACACCGTTCGCCATTTCACCCAATGGATATGCTTCTTCTCTGAACCTTCTCCCCACAAAAAACCAGCCATCAACGAATTCAATTTCTGACTGACTTTACACGGCAATTTGAAAATAGATAAGAAAAAATCGGCAGAGATGATAAGACCGATTTCAATAAGACCAACCTACCAGCCATGGATAAAGTCGAAGCTTTCCAACTTGCCAATTTATTGTTAAAACTCTGTAAAATTGGTTCCCACAAAACCTCTGAATTCTTCTTTGCCCCTAACGAAAAACCTAGATATACCGTTGGGAACGAACCCACAGAGCACCCAATGGAGGATGCCCAATCTATTAGGGTAGCTTATTCAATATTGATCCCATATAAATGACTTTTCGATAAATTTAGGTCTAGCCCAACCATCAAACTAAAAATACTCAAAATTCGTTTAACATATCTGATTTGCGCAATGGAAGCAGTGCAGAAAATTATTAAATCGTCTGCAAACTGAAGGTGTGACAACTGGCAAGAATAGGCAGACCCTCCAACTTGTCTTAAGCCTTTAGGCATCGGAATCTCCTTTGTGGGTGTACCATTCAACAAAACAGAAACCGACGCAGTAGAAAGGCAATACGAGATCCACGAACACCATCTTTCACCAAAACCCGTCTCCTTCATGATTCTGAGTAGAATTGGCCATTCAATCGTATCATATGCTTTGCAAAAATCTGCTTTAAAAACAACACCTTTCAGACCTTTTTCCCTCCAATAATCTATAGCTTCATTAGCGATAAAAGCACAATCTAGCAACTGTCTTCCAGGAATGAAGGCGAACTGCGAGGAGTTGACAATGCCTTCAACACACGATATGAGTCTTTTGGATAAAACTTTAGACATGATTTTATACATGATTCCAACGAGACTAATCGGTCTATAATCTTCCAAACATACTGGATTTAGTTTCTTCGGAATTAAGGTTATGAAAGAGTGATTGATACCGTGTTCCCAATTCTTATTCTGATAAAAATAGCAAAGAACTTCATCACCGAATCCTTTAGAAAATGCCAACACCTCTTCATAAATCCCATTGTTAGCCCATCCGGACCAGGCGGCTTATTACTGTCTGAACTCGAGATCGCTTCCCAAACTTCTTGTTCTGAAAACTGCACCTCTAGTCGCTCCCTTTGATCAATAGATAATTTGGAAAATCCAAGATTTAAATCTTCCACCTCTAAAGTTGCAACACAGTTGAAAGCCATTGTGAAAAAATCTGTTACATGGTTTTAAATTTGATCAGGATTCGAAATCTCCTGTCCATCAATTATCAAAGAAGAGATAGAGTTCAATTTTTTCCTGCTCGAGGCATACAGATGAAAAAACCTCGTATTCTTGTCTCCCTCCTTAATCCATTTAGCCCTTGACTTTTGAAACCAAATCCTCTCATCTATCCTGTGCAACCTCCAAAGCTCACTCTTTAGGAGCGATAACTGCCTCCAATCTTGGGGCGAAAAACTATTGTTCTGTAAGTTTAACTCCATATCCAGAATTTTGTTATCCAGTATCGAAATAGAGTCTGAAATCATTGTATGCCTACTGCCTGACCAGATTTTAATCACCTTTTTTGTACCTTGCAGAATACTAAAAATGCCTCTACGATTATTTTCCCTGTTAAGGTTAAAAATTGTAGAACTGACCAACTCTTCAAAACCCTCTTCCTCTAGTAAGTAATTGAAGAATCTGAGAGGTTTGGGGCCCCAACTCAGACGATTCTCTTGAAGTAAGACCGGATTATGATCCGAGAGAGACTTTGGAAGAAGACTTTGAACTATGTTTGGGAAAGAAATCAAAAAATCTCCATTAATAAGAAAACGATCCAATCTAACCCACGTTGGACACTCCCTATTGTTGCACCAAGTGTACCTGCCACCCACTAATGGAAGGTCCATTAATTCAGTTTGTTGAACAAAGTTCCTGAACAGCTCAATCGTGTGCCAATTTTGAAACGCCCCCAACTTCTCATCCGTCTGTAGATAGGCGTTAAAGTCTCTTTCAATACACACTGGGACATTTAGGTCTACTACAAACTCCTTTAACACATTGAAAAAAGCCTATTTATCCTCCTCAATAGAAGGGCCATACACATTCAAAACTGCACACTCCACCATTGACGATTTAAAAGAACCCACGATTGCTATGAATCTGCTGAAAGAAAAAATTTGTTTAACGACAAACTCATCCTCATTCCACATGCACAATAATCCTCCAGCAGCACCCACTAATGGAGAAAAATTAAACCCTTTAAGCCAAGACCCCCTATTCTTCTTCTTAAGGCAAGCTGAAACTGATCACGCTTGGTCTCCTGTAACAACAAGATAATTGGTCTGCTCTTCTTTACAAGTTTGGCTACTGCACTGACTTTTTCTTGTCTACCTAGACCCCTAATATTCCACGATAACAAGCTTATATTCAACATAACAGAAACTAAAAACAGAAAACACAACCCAGCAGAACAAAGAAGAAGCCTAAAATTTCTTCAACCCCTCTTCAACTCCAGCTCCTCGATTTTATCCTCTAAAATCTATTGACCCCCTTTAAAGGAGATTCCCAACAAGTCACAAACCTCCCTAGTAGCTACAGCTTCGATTCTAGCTTCAACAGAAGCTTGAGAAGACTGAGAGGTCACCCTGAATTGTTCCAAAGACTCCCTGACCATACTGCTGAGCACCCTTCTATAAACTCTATCAAAAAAACTAATAGACACTTCACCCACAGAGCTCGCACTTCCCGAATGACATGGAGAAATTCTAAGCTTTCTATGGTTAGTTAACATTTTGACCGAGACAAATTTTCTGAAGGCGGAAAATTCTCCTCAGCCAAAAATTTACCATCCAAAAAACTTCCTGAAGAAATTCCATCACGATTAACATTTCTTCTATCTCTAACACTCATATTAGAGAAACTGCCCTCTTCAAAACTGACCATATTATTCTCCATAACCATCTTCAATTTCTTTGAATCGACCTTATTAACAGCAGAAAAGTTATTCCTCTCTAAGTCCATATGCAATTGTGAACCCAAAGCAAGAATCCCATGAGGACTCCTCTGACCATCCGAGAGCTCCTTAGCCATTTTGCCAACCTGCTCCCCAATTCCCATTTCCTTCTCCCCTCCTGTAATCATTCTCGACTGCCTAAAAATGTCATCTTCCGCGACTAACAAGGAGTTGGCTGAAATATGATTTGGATGAAGTGAAGAAATACCCCGTCCTTTTAAAATTATAATCTGGCCCATAAGGGCAAGATGATTTAGTCGATGAAGAAGAGCCCATGTTATCCTCAGATTGGGTCTTATCATCCAGGTCAGCATTTCTCAAACCCAAACCCACGTGACACCCATTATCATTCTTTTGTCCTATCGGCTTTTGATTAAAAGCAGGCCCAGAAAGAAAGATTTTCTTAATTGGAGAAACAGTTGCCCCATTATCATATGAAATGACAATATTGTCCGAGACCGTTATATCCCTCAATCCCAGACCCACGTGAGAAGAAACACCAAAAGAGAGTAAAACTCCCTCAAGTTTAGACTAATCTTGTATTTCCCCATCCACAGACACCTTCAACTATAGAAAATTCCATCAACACAAATTACGATGGTTCCTCTTCGTCTCCTCTCTAATTTCCATTTCATCATCTTTTCTTCTTTTGCTTCAATCTTGCACGTCTCTAGAGCATGTTTGGTAGAGAATATGGGTACTGACAGTCGAGAACTTGTGTTACTATTTAATCGGCCAAAATGTTGGGTCTTTGACTATTTAAAGATGGTTTAGAGTTATTTATAATGGTAATTTAAAAGGCTCAAGTGGAAATTTTAATGTATGCGAATTCAGTTTGTTTGAAAGGTATGGCGCAGTTGTTTCAAAGTGGTGAAAGACTGATAGAATCATAGAAAAGAAAGGATGAGGTATTACCGATTCAATTTTTGTAACTTTCTCAAAGTCCCTTTTTCTTCAAAGTCCATCACAGTTCATTGTTACCCTAAAAACAATTCAGATCATGGATCTCACAACGCCACAATTTCTTGAACTTATCAAACACTAACCTCATATATCCAGTAGAAACCATACGATAAAAAATAACTATATTTGACATTTTTTTTATAAGAAATGGAGGTCTCATTATAAAACCCCCTCATATCCAGTAGAAACCATATGATAAAAAATAACTATATTTGACATGATTAATTGTAAAATGTGCAAGCAAAAACCTATCAAACAAAGCATGAAAGACCAAGGTCTTCCTTATAGAAAAAATGGGTATGATGAAAATCCAAGAGATATAGTAAAAAGTACATATTCGTTCTCAAACATTATCATATACAAAAAGTAATTTAGTATATAAGCATGAGGTTCTCAATGCTACAATTATTAAAAACTACTACTCAAAGCGTAAAAAGAGAAGGCAAATTGAATGCCCTATGACAAATTCTTAAAAGCAATTTAAGGTAAATTAAATTAGATCTTGATTCTTTCTTTATTAGCATAAAAATATAATCATGAAGTTCTCGATGCTACTATTATTAAAAATATACGTTATTTTGTCCAAAAAATGGCAGCGAAAAGTCAATTCAAGGTTCTCTCCCCACTGGAGCCCCTTGGTCTGCTTTTGTCGATAATCTGAGTAAAAGAGTCACTAGAAGAGCTTTGTGGGATCGTTTCAAGCTCCATGGCAAGGTTTTTAAGGTGTTTATTCCCATTATTAACAAGAGACCGAAGTACAGAGATTCAACTTTTGCCTTTGTTCACTTCGAGAGTCGGGAGGTTATTTTGGAAGCAGTAGCAAAGGTTGATAATACGATGATTGATGGGAAGAGAGTTTCAGTTAGGGAGGCGAAGTATCAGAAGTCGACAAGAGGGAAGAATTCAATTGGTTCAGATGTAGCAAGCTAGACCTCGAGAGAAGCTAACTTGCTAGAGTAATGCATGGCGGTGGAGCTAGGTCACGACATCAGCTCATTTGGAGTTTTTCTTCTCTTTGTGCTTTATTTTCTATCTATTTGGCTTGTACTAAACTTGAATATTTTTTGATGAACTTAGCCACACCATGTATTACCTTATTTGGTGTTGAATTTATGTTGGATGATTTTATTTCATGTTAATGGATGGTTTTGATGTTTTTATGTTCAAATGGTGTTTTGCTCACTGTTTTTACCTTTATGCGTTGTAGCATTGTAATGGCTTTTGAGAGATTTCCGTTTGATGTATGTAATATGCTTAATCTTGTAAGAGCTTTTGAGAGATTGTCATTTTCTAAGTATATATACCTAGTATCGAGAGAGCTAGATTAGATCTACATAAGCAAGGGATATACCTAGTATATATACCTAGTAGATTATAGATCCTTGAGTAATAGATAGTTAGCTTAAAATTCAAATTTAATTTGTTAGTCTTATCCCTAATCTGTTTTGTACAGTTTTACTTAGGATTGTTCGCTAAGAGTTCTATAAGTTAGGGATATCTCTTCATTCGTGATTAAGTGAAATTAAAAATAAAATCTTAGAGAAAGTTCTTTGTATTCTCTAAAACTAACAGACTCTAAAACTTACAGACGGCAATCATAATATATCATTCATTATTCAATTATATCATTGTTACAAGAAACACAACAACTAAAATGAATTCATATGTATACCATTGCCAAGGGGATTTGCTCCAGATGAGGGAACAAAACGAAATATCTGATAACTACCTCTTCTTGCAAAGAAACCAGAGTAGCAAGCTGGTTGAAGATGGTGCCAAGCTCATGAATAGTGAATTCTACATTTTGAAGAGCTTCGGCTCTGCTCTGCATGTAAGTGTCTTGCAATGGAACCATTTGTCGTTGTTACTTCTGTTGATGTTGGGCCTGGAGTAATGGCTGACTCTCCCCATCCATCTGTTTCCTGTATAATTAAGAACCAGAAATAACTCTCAAACACACACAAAATAAAGTTTCACTAGTGTGCAGCTTTTCTAATTTATATAGTTCATATAAGAAGTTAAAGCCACTAGATTAATACTGTGAAGTAGCGAACAATAGCTGATTCCAAAATATTACCAAAAAAATAAATGAGTTTTTTTCAAAAAGAAAGCATGAAAAATAAGCAAATGCATAATCTCAAACATGTGTGGTGTGCACTGCACATAGGAAAAGAAAATATAACTTTGTGGCTATTCTGGAGGAATGACAGAAAGCAATTGTTACAAACTTCTTAAATTGTAGAAGAGCAATGTTAAGAAATATTCCATGAATGAACATTCAATAACAAATTATCATCAAATGAACTTGGAAGTTCCTAAAGAAAATTCAAGACTTCCAAGCGCAAATTCTTCTCCAGTTAATTACGGAATATTACTTACCCTTCGGAGGGGGGGTCATAGATATATTAATGCAAAAAATCTAAATAAGCTAATACCTAGGAAACAACTGAGATGAAGCTCCAGACTCATTAACCCACAGAGGAAGGGTGTTTGAAGCTCCAGCAGCTGATTTTATTGCCAGGGGTCGCTGCCGTACAAAGGGATTTGGAGAATCCTTTGAAGCAGTCGAAGAAAATAACTGTCTTCTATTCTCATGAACCTTTAAGTTCTGTACAAGCCAATTCAATTACCAAATTGTCAAGGGAACGAATTGCCAATGAAATAACTACACAGGAATACTAGCCCAAAAACATCCAAGTAAATTGAGTAAACAAACTAAAAACTTGGCCTCACCTCTGTTCGCATTGTGAGGACGTCTTTGAACTCTTTTGTGGTGCTCATCAAGCGATTCGCCAAGTCATCTACAACTGGTTGAATGACTAGATGTGTCACTGGAGACATCACCTTCATTTCTAGAATTGCAGAAAAACTGAAGTTCTACCACGACAGAATTAAGGGCAGTGATATCCTCCTTGATAACTGCCGTGAGCTCTTGGATTTCCATAGTAGGGTCGTCAAAAACTGAAGTCCTTTTCGCCACTGTGAGTTAAGAAAAATATAGAATCATTTAATTTTTACGTCATAGTAAAAAATATATGGGAACATAGTAACTACAATAACAACAACAGCACTGATGAACTCCTACTAATATCAAGTCTGTTTGTCTGTTCCTACACCTGCCACTGACAAATTGTGCATACCGGAAGTCATCAAGCTTGGCTATAACAATAATACAGTCTAAACCAAGGTCCAAGACAACCAAACAAAAGCAATAATGAAATACTGACAGCTAATCAATTTGTCTTCTCCTATACCTGTCATTGACAAATTCTGCACATTGAATTTCATGATAAGCTACAATAGTACAATCTAAAACATAGCAAACACAATGGAGACCATTCCCTGCTACTTTTCAGATGATCATATCCTAACATTTGTTAGTTCAATTTCTATCAAACCACAGACAGAAAAAGGTGCACACTATCATCATTGGATATCCAATTTAGAATTACTATGCCAAGTTCTAGATACCAATAGAAAACAACATTTTCTAAAATCTATGAAATACATACATGACTGCCCCGTACCAATTTCCCAATATCTAGTGCAGCTCAATCATATAAGGTGCGTACAGAGAAGATGAACATGATGAAGAGAAGCTCCGATATAGGGAAGGACATGAGGGAAAATATACATTTTAGATGTGCAATCAGACAACAAATTTCAAGGATAAACCCTAAGAAGAAGAAATAAAAAAGCAAAAGGGTTATACCAAATTTATCACTTTCGTCCCTATAGTATTTTCTTATCAATTTAGCTCTCAAAATTGTTTAATTTTATCATTCTATGTCCTACTCCTAACTTAAAACTCTAAATTATAAACCCTAAAATATATCTTTATAAACCCTAAACCCTAAGTTGGATTTATTTAGAGTTTATAGGGGTATGATTTAGGATTTTAAGTTAGGATAGGGTATAAAATGATGCAATTGAACAACTTCGAGGAGTAAATTGATGCAAAAATATTATAGGGGTGAGAGTGATAAATTGGGTCTACTACAGGGGTAAAAGTGTATAAAAAGTAAAACGACCTATATTCAGAAGAAGAGGAAGAACAATAAAATAAATTAGGGCATTCATTTTAAGGATTAAATATATAAAAAGTGTCCAACGTATGCCTTTGGTTCTAATTTAGTGCCTAACGTTTATTTCATTCCTGTTTGGTGTCTAACGTTTCATTCCATTAGTCATTTAGGTGTCCGAGCCGTTAACGATGTTAATTTGGTTGTTAAGAGACACATGTCACAACCATGTAATTTTAAAATTTTTATTTAAAATTAAAAAATTAAAATTATATATATATTTTTTAAAAAGAAAACACAAATTTTGAAATAAACTCAACTTTGAAAATCTTCATTTCAACTCCTAAACCCACATCGGCCGCCGCCTTTTGCCGTCGATGAAGCTCCACCCGACCTCCCCTCCACTCGACGACCAAAACCCCCATAAAATCATGACCGATCAATGACGAATTAATATTTTATACCCCGCAAACCCTATGATGAAAATCACGATCCCACACAATTCTGATGACCGATCGATCATCGATCGATCATGATTTCATGGGTTTTTGGTCGATGAGGGGAGGGGAGGGTGGAGCTTCGTCGATGGAAAAAAGCGACGGTCGACTTAGGTTTAGGGGTTAAATGAAGGTTTTCAAAGTTTTGGATTTATTTCAAAATGTGTGTTTTCTTTTTAATATATATAATTTTAATTTTTAAATTTTAAATTTTAAATGAAATTTTAAAATACCAAGTTGTGACATGTGTCACTTAAAGGCCAAAATTAACGGTCTTTCATGGCCTGAACCAATTTGAGTTACAAAATGAAACATTAGACACCAAACTAGAACGAAATAAACATTATATATTAAACTAGAACAAAATACATACGTTGGACACTTTTTGTATATTTAAGCGTCCATTTTAATTATAACTTGCCTTAGATAAAGATCTAATGGTAAACCAAAAATGCATTCCAATCAGTACATCTTCGCTTAGAAGTTCTTAATTTCTAAGCTATACGCCCAGCAAAGCTAAAATTCATTTTCAAAAAAAAAACAACACGTGTGGTTCTTCTTTCTAAAAAATATATGTAAAAACATCCATAAATTTTTATGCAACTCCATTCATTTAAAAACAGACAACAACAACAACAATAAAATAATGTAAACGTGAGAGATATACGTTCTTACATTTTACTAACTTTAATAGCTGCTGCGAGGTCTGACGAATCCCAAACCCAATCTTAGAAGCCCTCCTATTAAACTCCGATTGATGAACAACCACAGATCTCCGTTGCTCCGTTCTCGACAAACTGCTACTCGCACCATTTTGACACTGTCCAGAAGAGAGCGACTTAACCTCTCCGCAACACTTTGAAATTCTAGTGTCCGAGCCCTAAATGACGATTGTGCCACTTTCACATGCATTTGATATTTTTTGCTAAACCTTATCGATCTTCAAATTGAAATCCAAAATACCTAACAGAACATTCGATTCCTTGAGAGAAAGGAAAATCGAAATGCTTAAAAGTTCAATTTTCTCGATTCCCTTTGAAGTTAGGCAAATAAATAGGGATATGAATGTAGATTCTTATTTCAAAACCGGAGAGATCAGAAACCGTAATCTACCGCTTATACTCAGATTGAAGGTCGACGCGGATATGAATGTTTCGAAATTGTGAGGAGTAATCTTTTTTTTCACTTATGACGTGAATGCGATCGGAACGTGAAACCTAAAGCAAATGATTTGGGGTGTGGTTTTAGAAGGGAAATGCAAAGACTAAAATCCCAAACAGAGAAACATTATGAGTGGGGTTTCTGACGAGCGATTGTTTATGTACTGTTGTTGTCACCGACGTTAGTCGTTTCCTATAACGGTCGGGCCGCCTTATGGAAGTTTTTAGTAAACTACAACATAAATCACTAAGTTGTTAGTATGTTTACAAATGGGTAACTACAATTTGAAAAAGACAATCAAGTCCCTCAATTAATTAATCTACTGTAATAATCAGATCATTGAGCCGCTAAACAAAAAAAAAGCAGTATCACATGTAATAATCATAAAAATACAAATATTTTAAGTCAAATTTGAGTCAATTAATCAATTGTAACAATTAAGTTTTACACTTGTGCGCAATATAAAATATAATCGTTTATGGTGGCCAATAAACTCCAAATTTTACCATAAAATCCACCTCAATCTCCTCATTTGATAAACCAAATTAAGTTCTCAATAATCTATCTCAAAACTATGAAATTGCCCCCAAAAATTCAAAATTTGTAAACCTCGATCTTCAAAAATCCCAAAAGCCAAAAATTTATTTGTAACAAAACTAATTTAATGACTTGAATATAATGTTTTAAAACATGGTGACCTAGAAGTAAACATGGTGACTCTGCTTCTCACAGAGTGGCCTATGATATACTTTACCTATCATTTTAATTAAAATGTTTTACAATCACCAGGGTGCTTTGATTCCAGTTTTGCTGAGATTCACGCTTTGATAGTGGATCTACGCTTAGCTTGTGATAACCTTTGGGGCAAGGTGAATTTTGAATCTGATTCCATGTTGATTGGCAACAAATTGAGTACGGAAGAGGATGACTTGTCAACGCTTGGGATGTACCTAAAAAAATCTCGAGAGATTTTACTATATCCTTTGTTAGGAATGTAATAAAGTTGCTCATACACTTGCAATGTGGGCTCTAATACATGGTAATTCTCTTTTCTTTTTATTTGACTAGGATTGTCCCGATATTATTCACAGTATATACAAAACGATATTTGTAATACCTCGAAATATAAGTTAGGAGTTTCAAATTATTCAATTGGGCTTTAGAATAAACTTCCCTTAGTATATTAAGCTTTGGACTAAATGAAATTGATTTGGGCCATATATGAGCCCAATAAGCTTTAAAAGGGATGTTTTTAATCTTCGATCAAATGTGGAGGGACTTAGAGAGAAATATACCCATTTGTTTGAATCAAAGTTGAATCCCATTCATTGAGATTATCTCACGTTCTGATTTCCCTCTCATCTTTTTCATTGTCAACTTTGTCTCTTCTTTCCCACACTTTTATTTTCTTCATCCCTTCCCAAGCTAAGTAAAGTCATAACCTTTAAAGGATTCAATTATCCCTTGTGAATTCTAGGGTAAGATTCACAAACTATAACTTCTAAGCTTTCTTTTAAACACACTTCCACAAGTTTGGTTTAGTTCTCCAAAAACAGGTTTTTGTGGGGTTTATGAAATTCTCATAGTTCATTTTAAGGATTTGGCTGGTAAGAACATGTTTTTAACTTTGTTCTAAGACTCAAAATGGATTAACAACTCATTTTTATTGCTTTGGTTGGTGCAAGAGCAAGGGGAGAGCTCAAATGCTAGAAGTAAGGAAAAATTAGTCCTTGGGTGATTTGGAAATATGTTTCTATAGCTTGGACTCAAGGTAACATGATTCTAACTTGACCAGACCACATGTAGGTCATTACATGTGCATATTTGGTATATTAAGCTCATGAAAGCATACTAGATTAAATTTACGGCATAATTCGTATTTGATGTTTGTAAGCATGAAAGATGACAACATTTGACCTCTAAGACCTCAAATAAGACTCTAATAAACTTTGCTAGTTTTAGGAGAGTGTATTAGTGAGTTTTGGGTATAATTTTGTGCTCAAAACTGAGTACCCAGGTCCATCAGTATCGATACTATAAGAATAGTACCGATATTGTTCTTTGTTAAAAGCAAAAATTAAGTAATTTATAAGAGCAGTATCGATACCCCTTCAAGGAGTATTGATACTCGGGGTCCAGTATCGATACGTAGAGGCTCAGTATCGATACTGGGGCATTTTTGAAAACATCGAAGCCAAATTTGGTATCGATACCCAGGGTAGAGTATCGATACTCCCCATAGGAGTATCGATACCAAGGTATTTTTTCAAAACATCGAAGCTAATTTTGGTATCGATACTCAGGTAAGTATCGATACCCAAGGGGCCATTATCGATACTGCTGGTACAATATCGATACCCAAGGTGATTTTTAGCAATTTTGGTTCTATCGGTTCGGGTGTTCGGGTTTGTATATGCTAAAAATATTCAAAGCAAGTGAAAATAAACAAGTTAACTAATTTCTCACCTAGAAATCAAGCAAGATAGGATGACATAAGATTTGCATTTGTATGACGCTCGGGAAACGGCTAGGACACCCGAGTTACTCTAGCATTATGATGATCATCCTTTGTTTGTGAAATATCCGAATATTGTGTGTTTGGTACATAACTGATGCACATAAATTCCCCCGACCACACCACTTGACCTATCTCATGTTTGATATGTGCTTTTGCATGTTTATAACTTTGTATACCGACGTGTTCATGTAATGAATGCATGTAGTATTGCATAGTTATTCTCGTGGCACTGAGCTTGTGAGCTCAACGTAAGGAATGTGTTTCCGTGCGCAGGTTAGTAGAAGGATCGTTGAGCAGCCTTTCACATCAGTACATTCCAGACCAGAAGATTTCCAGAGTATGTCTTGAGTCTATTTTAGAGGGTATGTATTCTATATGGACCTTGTATTATTCGAGTCATAACTCCATTCTTTTTTTATTTAAACACTATGGTTATATATGTATGTAATCGAGAGACTCCCACATTTTGTAAACTTTGATTCAAATTCCGCTGCTATTATGATGAATGAATTTTGACGTTTATAAATGTTTTTGGAAAAGAAATTTTCAAGTTAACCATTTCGATGGTTTCGTGTGGCATCATAATCCATGAATCTTCAGGTCGGACTGGATTAGGGTGTTACAATATTTCTAATGGTTAATCTATTTGTGTTGTCTTTCCCCTTACCTAGGATTAGAAGGGTTTTTAATGAGGTATATTTCTTTTCAAAAAAATAAAATAATGTCTATATTTGGGTACGAACCAAACGATCTTGGTAGTAAAGAAAATGTTGTTATTTCTTGAGGTCCCGTGTTTGAGCACTAAAAATGTCAAGAGTGTGAGTATTCAATATCAAATGGTTGAGAGTTATCTTTAAACAAATATTACCTTGTACTTACCCCAAATTAATAAAAAAAATAATGTTTATATTTGGGATTTTAATGGTACAACGATCTAATTGATGCAATCAATTAATCGAAGTGATTTAATTGTGTGTGTGTGTTTTTTTTAAATACGTTGATCTAATCGTTTTTTTAAAACGATGAAAGCTGAGGAGATGGTAGCCATGATATTCCTCATTCTTTTGCTTCTAATACTCCTTTCTTTTTTCCTTAAAAAAAATACTCCTTTCTTCATCAACATTAACCTCACTCCCATTCCTTTCTTGACCTGCACCATTGACAACAGCTATGAGACAAGCACAAAAGAGGGGCCAAAATCAATCCATCCAATCTCAAACACTGCCTATTCCCCATAGATTTCAGCTTTGAAAAATCCTGAACCTTTCTAATGTACTTCACAGAACTCATAACAAATGATAAGCCTTGGGACAGTCGAATTCCCCTAACAACAGACAAAGGTATCAATCTGTACAGCATCCGCATCAACCATGTAACACCCAAAATCAGCAATATTGCACCGGAAAAAACTCTAGCCGTTCGATATAGGCACCGTGACAATCGATTTCATGGGCTTGACAGTGTAGAAAACACCAGTGAATATCAATGTGGTGCCTAAGTTAAGGTCCTTGCTAGTGTCAAGGCCAATAGTCCTATAAAATAGGAATATGGATTCCCAATTCTTCCATGACGCCATTCAATGCTGCCCATTTGGATTTAAAAGACAAGTTTCTTTTCACTTTATGAACTATGTTGATTGGTGGATGAGGTGTTTAGGCTTGGGTTTCAAAGGTCTGGGGGGGTTTTCAGAATCCATGGCTGTCAACTTATGCCAGTGATGATGAAATGTGATTGCTATATAGGTGTAACTAGGTGGTTGAGGGAAGATTTTGATCGTCTTTTTAATAAATTATGTTACATTTTGAATATTAAAAAAATTAATGGTGATGTTGATAAATTATCATAAGGTAATGTTTCATTAAAAAAATAAAAAAAAATTGTGACATGAGTAGTTCTCTTTATTTTTTAACAGTAGGTGGTCAAAATATAACCAAAACGTAACGATATGTATAATTTTTCTTTAAAAACTGTTAAGTGAACAAAATTGAACCAAAGTGATAGTTTGATGACTACATATGTAGTTTACCTTAATTAAAAAATATAACGACTAATCCGAAAAAATAAAAATATAAGGATTAACTATATAAACAGACTAAAAGTACAGGGATTAATTATAACATTTGACCTATTAATCTTCGGTTCCCGGATAGGAAAGCCACCGGCCCACCACCACGAGCAAAAGTAGAAAAGACAGCTTACAGTGATTCAATTTTCTTCACCCCAGTTACGTGAAACAATAATCTGGTCTCACGGTCGCCATCCAGTGGTAGATTTATTGACTTTAAAAATCAGCTTCTCATATGCACTGTGTGTGTGCGGGTTTAAAATTTTCCCTGTTTCTGTCTTATAATTTATTTTTTCTTTCAAGTTTTTTGTATTTTAATCATTTTGTTGGGTTTTATGTTGTGGGTTCTTTGAAATTTTCCTTTCTGAATGATTTTCTAGGTGGGTTCTTTGAAAAATGGAAGGTTTTTTTTTTGTTATATCTTGCTCATGGATGAAGTTCATGTGTCAAATGCTCGAGCTATGGTTTCTAATTTGTTTATTCTTTTTTTTGAATTTAGTCGAAGGAAGTAAAACAATTGCAACGTTTCAAAGAGTGGAGGAAGCATGAAGGGCCATGAAACTAAGGTTGTTGTTCTTGCTCAAAAATTGCTCATATGTTACCATTGTTTATTGGCATTGTTCTGAAGCCCTTTTCAGATTGTATGTTGGTTTTTGTCTTGAATTTTATCTTTAATAGCGAGTTTAGTTCCTGTGTGAAACAAAACACATCTCTGCCCATGTAATAGATTTCAAAAGGAGTAATAATTTTCTTCTTCTGACTCTAAATTTTAGTATCAAGCTTCTAATTTGGGATGTTATCCTAGAAGGAAGGTGTGATTTAAGGTGCCGTGAGCACTACTTTTGACCTAAATAAGATGTTCAAGTAGTTGCTTTCATGATTTTGTTTTATTGGTTGAGCCATAATTTAGATAGTAATATGGCAGTTTACTAAGTGGATTATTGGAAAATGATTGGAGTTATTGTATATTGAAATACTGCCTTTTATGAGTAGGCATACTACCTTTCTTATTGTTAAGATTATGCTTTCCGTTGAATTAACTTTTTATTTGTTTATGTACATTATCTATTTAGATGGCAAGAATGGAGGATATCCTTAACCTTCCGGTCCAAGATCCTCCTTGCACAGAGTTCTCTGCTGCTCACCTAACATGGGTAAAAGTAGAAGGTGGCCGCCAAGGCGGTGATGATATTGCTCTAATCCCTTTTTCTAGAGTTGATGATTTTGTAAAAGGAGAGTCGTCTAATGAAGAATGTCCAGCTAGCTTCCGCATTGAGTCTAGGAGAAAGAGATCTGAAGGAAGTATTACCAAACCAAGGGTTGATGGATATCTTGAGTATACGCTGTATGATGCAAACTGAACTCCATTTAGTAAACAGGGCTGCTTGATTTTATGTTCCTTTGAAATAACTTACTGATAATTCCATTGAGAGAAAAAAAAAGGATGAGAAAAATCATATAGTAGTCAACAGCTACTTAAATGTGATTCTCTTTTTCAGGATGTCTTAACTGAATACTGTATATTGTTGAAGTAATTTACAGCTTAGCTGGTCAAATTTTGTGCCACATTAACTATATACTATGTACTTTTTTTTTCCTTTTTAAAACTCTTTGTCTAATGAAAACTGGTGTATGTATGATACGTCTTGATTTGTTGTTATGATAGTAGTTCTTCGAAGTAGTCTTCAATTTTCATCATAGAATGCAGCAGATGTGCAAGACATGTTCTTATCTATGCGGAGTGTGAATATTTTCATTTAAGGCTAGCCATCTTAATCATGTTTGCTGAACTTTTGGTAGGAACATTATTGTAGTGCATCATGTTTTATATGAGCATGTGTATCTGTGCAAGTACGTTCTACCACATATTTTCCTGCTGTGTTTATATGCTAATAGCTCATCTTTATGTGCATTAAGTAACATCAAAGCTAGTCTGGTCTGGTGATTTTGTAGATACTGGTGTTCTTATGGTCCTGAAGATTACCGTGATTGTGAATCTGGTCTTGGAGATGACTCAAACTTCAAACCCACAACGGGAAAGGGAAGCAGGCCAGGGAGACGCCACATGATGCGAGGTTGCCTTTGCCACTTCACTGTAAAACGCTTGTACACACGCCCGCTCCTTGCCCTTATAATTTACAATCAAAGAAAGCATGTAGATAAAACAGGGGCCCCTTGTCATGGGATACTTGATCAGGATGCTGTGGGGACAAGAGCTATGTATGCTCCACGAATCTCAGAGGAATTGCGCCAGAAAGTGATGTCCATGCTTTATGTTGGAATATCTTTGGACAACATAATTCAGCATCATGCTGAGGTGGTCCAAGGGCATGGGGGCCCACACAACCGAGATGATTTTCTCACACGAAATGATGTTCGTAATATGGAGAGAGTTATTCGTAATACATCACATGAACTTCACGTTGATGATGCATGCAGTGTAAAGATATGGGTACAAAGGCATCAAAAGCATGTTTTCTACTTCCAAGATGCTTCTGCTTCAGAACCCTTAATTTTGGGGATACAGACAGATTGGCAGCTGCAGCAGATGCTTTGCTATGGACATAATGATTCTATAGCTTCTCATTCTGCCTTTGGCTCAAAGAAACTTAAGGTATTCTTTTGTTTATACTTTATACACACATGTATGCGTGTGTTTAAAGACGATGATTCAAATATGCCTGCCAGTCTGAAACAGAAGTGAACTTTTAAGAAAAGAAGAGTGAGATCATAGCTCCATGGATTTATTTATGTTTTACACCTAGAGTTATTTCTGTTTGATAAAATTTCAAATGACAAATATAGCATAACATCTGGTAAAATTGTCATAAGCTTTTTCTGGTGTGGCTTAGAGAGAAAACGGTTATTGAAAGAAACTAGTCCGAAAAACGTGTAAGATGGAAGTTAGAACTCTTGAGAATGTAC
This sequence comes from Hibiscus syriacus, assembly GCF_006381635.1. NCBI lineage: Eukaryota > Viridiplantae > Streptophyta > Magnoliopsida > Malvales > Malvaceae > Hibiscus > Hibiscus syriacus. The sequence continues at coordinate 53,483 of NW_024062120.1, read as the reverse complement.
GGTTGTAAAAACCTCAAGTTTCTGTCCATTTACTTGAGAGAAAATAGTAATGTTGTTGGATGTAAAGATAGTTTGCAGCTTATCTATTTGTGTAATAACTAATATAAATAAAATTAAAATAACAAAATAGAATAAATAATAGTAAAGCTCATGTGTCATCAGTCATTTTCTCTATTTGTTGGAGGTTTTTTCATGTTTATTTACAGGGTTGTAATACAAGGACTTGAAATTTAGATTTGGGATGAGTGTTAAATAAGCGCATGTTCATGACAGGGGTACACAGGTTTTTCCTAGGTTTTCCACATATTTGGAGGGACAAGGCTCATACCTGTGTCCAGAAGTTTTGTGCACAAATACCTAAAACGAACTGTGGTAGAAACAAAGGCTTAAACTTAAGGATGCATGGAGTCTCTTCTGTTATCAAATTTTGAGCTCAATCGCGTTTGTTCAGTTTGCAAGTGAGGAAGGGAGGAGGAGGGCTATTCAGTGTGTTAACGGAACTTGGATCGACGGGAAAAGAGTTTCAGTCGGGTTAGAAAAATATCAGAACAACAGGAATAGAGAAGTTACTGAAGGCAGGTCTACGAGGGATGGGCCAATCCCAATAAGGGTGGAGAAAACAAATGGTGAGAAGCACGCTGGATCTTTGAGAAACCTGAGGGATAGTAGATCATACAAGGAGGTGGTGGAAACGACCAATAGAGAGGATTGCGGAAATGTCAATAAAGAGGATGGTCAAAGGTTAAGGAAGGCTGCTAATGGGATAAGGAATGTCTGGGAGATGCATATCTCCTCGGAGGATTCGACTTGGGTGAAAAGGTCTTTAACAGGGGTAATCAAGCATTCCTTCGAGCAAGAATTTGTTCAAAAAGCTTTGGCAAGTGAAGGAATTCAGGTAAAAATAGCGAGATGGGGTTACGCATGGAATGCCTGTGTTGTAACCTTTAAATCGATTGAAGACTACTCTGATACATGGGCAAGAAAACAGGAGGATATCTGTTTTTGGTTTGATTGGCTGGAGCCATTGCTAAACGAGGAGGGAGTTCCATTGGCGTTCTGTCTCGTGGAATTAATGGGATTACCATTATTATGCTGGAATGTAGAGTTCTTGGAGAAACTTGTTCAGAAATGGGGAAAGTTCATTGGCATCTTGGATTCTTCAAAGAACAGGTCAGATTTATCGTCGGCAAGAGTTTTGATCAGGGTCGCCAGTCCGTTTGATGTCCCTGAAATGGTCACAATAGGGTCTTACGGCAGATCATACAAGGTCAAAGCCACACTGGGATCGGTATTTTTAAAACCGGAGGAGTTTTTCGGGGGGATTGATGGTGAAAATTCAAATTACGGGTATAGTGAAAATCATTTTCCCGAGGAAGAGTGCGGCCGCCGTCTGACTTGGACTAGCATTCAGGGAGTAGAGTAGTGCCTCGATCAGATTGTCAGTCTCGAGCAGTTATAGGGAAAGAGAGTAGGCGACAGAGAAGGATTTTGACTAGGGAAGCTTTGGAGTTGGCTAGTTTACACACAGTTTCTTCTCCCTCCTTTTCGATGTTTTTGGAAGAAGCAGTGGCTACGTGGGAGGTTAGTACATTGCAGGGGACAAAAATACTAGATTTTTCCACTTGTGTGCTCTAAACAGAAACAGGAGAAATGCAATTACTAGTCTGAAGATTAATGGGACTGTAGTTTCAGACCCGTCTCTGATCAAGACCCACATTTCTGATTTTTTTAAGACAGCTTTTAATTCCATTTCTACAATGGAAGTGGAGAACTTATTTCTGGATTTCTCTAAACTGTCAAGAGAACAATCTACAAAAATAGAGGAGAAGTTTTCAGAACAGGAAGTTTGGCAAGCTATAGCATCCTCAGACAGTTCTAAATCTCCTGGTCCGGATGGTTTTACAATGGGTTTCTTCAAGAAATGCTGGCCAGATTTAAAGGAGCAAGTACTGGAATTTTTTAACGATTTTTATTTCGGAAGGATGTGGGAGCATGGAGTAAATCACGCCTTTATTACCCTAATTTCGAAAATTTTAAATCCGGAAAGTGTTGAAGACTATCGACCAATTAGCCTTGTAGGAAGTTTGTATAAGATCCTATCGAAATTTTTATCCAAGAGACTTAGCAGCTGTGTTGGTGACATTATCAGCCCTTTCCAGTTTGCGTTTATACCAGGAAGACAATTGTTGGACTGTGCATTTGTTGCAAATGAAGGGATCGATTATTGGAGAAAACAAGGTCTACAAGGGGTTGTTTTCAAAGTTGAGTTTCGCAGAGCATATGATTCTGTTGAATGGCCGATTTTGAACAGAGCAATGAAGGAGATGGGCTTTGGTATTAGATGGTGTTCGTGGATCTCACAGTGTCTCTCTTCTGCTTCAATTTCGGTTCTGGTGAACGGTTCCCCTTCGGAAGAGTTTACTATGGCTAAAGGACTAAGACAAGGTTGTAGTCTCTCTCCGCTCCTATTTAATATTGTAGGTGAGTTGCTGCATTTGATGCTAGATAAAGCAGTTGACAAAGGACTTTTCCAAGGTTTTGTGATTGGGAATTCTGCGGATTCACTTCGGTTATCTCATCTTCAATTTGCCGACAATCTCATCATTTTTTGCCAAGCTTCACTTACTCAGATTAAAAATGTCAAAAGGGTATTGAGGATTTTCAGTATAATAGCGGGGTTGCATCTAAACTTAAAGAAGAGTAAACTTTATTGTGTAAATGTTTATGAGGATATTTTATCAGACTGGGCATTGGAAGTGGGTTGTTCTGTTGATCGTTTTCCCACAAATTATTTGGGTCTTCCAATCGGTGCTAAGAAGAATTCTGAAGCTTTATGGGATCCTGTCCTTAAAAATTTTAATTCAAAACTAGCTGGGTGGAAAGCTTCTTCTCTGTCCTTGGCTGGCAGGACAGTTCTATTAAAGTCAGTGTTGACTTCCCTGCCAATATTTTTCCTATCTTTCTTTAAAATGCCTTGCAAAGTTGGGAATAAATTAAACTCCTTAATGGTCAGATTTTTATGGGATGACAGTGCGGATAAAAGGAAGATCTACTGGGTTAGTTGGGATACAGTTTGCAAACCAATGAACAGTGGTGGCCTTGGGGTTCTTGACTTGAATCTTTCTAATCGGGCATTATTGGGGAAATGGGTGTGGAAGTTCACAAATGAAAAGGATTCCATATGGAAAAGAGTGTTATGTAGTAAGCACAATATTATTAGTAATACTATGTCTATTAGTAAGGTCATTTCTCCAAAATCTTCTTGGAATTTGAGAAGTATTACTAATAATTTTTTGAAGAATGATTCAGCGGGTGAGTGTCTTAGATCATATTCGAAGTTGTAAGTAGGCAATGGTAAGTCCATATCTTTTTGGACTGATCCATGGGTGGATGAGGTTCCTTTAAAAATTCTTTTCCCTAGAATTTTTGCACTCTCTACTAACAAATGGGGTAAGGTTGCTGATTTTGGAAGCTTTGAGTTGAATGGTTGGCAGTGGAACATTATTACTAGGAGGAATTTGTCTGATTGGGAATTGGAACAATGGTTGGATCTGATGATGAAATTAAAGGAAATAAAACTCACTGATTCGGTTGAAGATTTTCTCAGTGAAATCGTGCAGGAAAGCTCTTGGTAAGGAAGTTGGGGGTATTGATTTGTGGTCAAAAGGGGTGTGGTTGGGTTTGTCTCCGCCTCGTGTAGAAGCTTTCCTATGGCAGTTAGCTCACCAGAAGGTTGCAGTTAAATGGAGTTAGTGAAAAGAGGAATGTCCTTAGAAGAAGATATTCTCTGTCCTTTCTGCAAGGAACATGAGGAATCTGTGCAACACTTATTCATTTTGTGTTTTGTAGTTTGGGAACTATGGAATAAACTGGCAAGCTTCTGGGACTTGTCTATTGTGCTACCACAGGACCCTCCTTCCTTACTTAATTCGTGGGGGAGTTTGAGGTTGAATTCATTGATTTGGAAGTTCATCCCGGGAGTCGTTTTTTGGTCTATTTGGAAAGCAAGGAATGCGATTGTGTTTGAAAGTTTAAACCTTGATAGGTTGTCTCTCTTTTTCCTTGTGAGATTTAGGTTATCTAAATGGTTCCTAGCCAAGTATCCTAAATTCCCTATTCAGGAAGATCTGCTAATTGGGGATCCATCACTTGCTGATGGTATTTCTGTTCCTAAACCGAAGGATCATTCTGTTATTGGTTGGCTTCCTCCACCTGTTGATTTCTTAAAGATGAATGTTGATGGAGCTGTTAGGTTAAATGACTCGATTGGAGGTATTGGAGGCATTTTAAGGGACTGGAATTGCTGCATTCTTTTAACTTTTTCAGAGAATATTGGTCAAGGTCCCCCACTAGTTGCAGAGTTAAAGGCTATTAAAAAGAGGTATCGAAATTTTTCTAGCTTCAAGTTGGTCTGTTGAGAGTGATTGTAAGTCAGCAGTGGAGTGGATTCATACCCCGTCTTTGGCACCAGTTTTCATGTTGCCTCTTGTTAGAGATTTTGTTGATCCTTTCTGAAAAGGTGGTTTTAATTAGGTTAATTCCAAGGTCTTGTAATGGGGAGGCAGATAGTTTAGCAAAGCAGGGAATCGGTTGATTGTATGTTTTAGTTATAGTTTATTTTTCTATGGCTGTAGGTTCTTGAAGTAGCTGAAGTTGTTAAGTCTAATGTAAATTCATCTGCTGTATTGTTAAGTCTTATGTAATTCCGGTTTGGTAATAAAATGAGGCACTCTTTTCCTCCCTCCACTACTTGATCTTTTCTGTTAGGAAAAGGTCAACTATGAGGGAGGTTTTTAACGAGTCTTCCTATTCCTATCAAAAAAAAAAAATGATTAGGACCTTATACTGGATGAAAATTCCCTTCATTGACAGTATCCTCTATCCACTTTACTTGTGTTTGATTCATCCCGAAATGCAATTCCTGTTGCTTGGGTGATTACCTCCTCTTTGGCTGGTCAAGATATTCAGAAATGGGTGGGCTCCCTTGCTGCGAGAATAAGGGCAAAGGACTCTAGATGGAGACTCAATACCTTTTTAGTAGATGATCCTTCTTTTGGGTTTTCAGTCATAAGGTAAATTCTGATATGGCGTTTCTAAATTATTTGAATAATTTTGACTTAATAGTAGGATTGTGAAATCTAAGTTGCTTACCTGCAGAGATGCTTTCCAGTGTCGGGTTCTATTGTGTGCCTGGCATGTTCGCCTTGCTTGGATAAGGAATCTTTTAAAGAAGTGCTGCAACACTGACGTTCAACAAGAGATGTTTAAGCACTTGGGCTGGATATTACATTCCTCAAGAAGTGTACCTAACGCAATTGATGCAGTTGAAGAATTCATGGAAGTATTTGTTGATCAATCTGCTTTTCTGGATTATTTCCAGCGCCGTTGGTCACCGTACATAGGTAAGTTTCAATTGCTTGTTAGCTTTTATTCTGTCGCAATTCTCTTTTCTGATGCTTATACGTGAATATCAAACTGTTCTATTTCCAGGAATCCTATTGTACCACAATAATTAATCATAGCCATGTCCTTAATTGCTGATAAACGTAACATGATGTGTTATGTTTTCAAGTTTCTGAAAACGTAATTTTTTGTCTTGCAGAGTCATGGGTTAGTTGCATAAAGTCACTTCCCGTTGTCGGTCCAGAGCCCCTTGCTGCCATTGAATCTTATCACAGAAGATTGAAGCACAAGCTTTTTAATGATCAACATGCCAATTTCTGGTCTAGAACCGACTGGTTAATCCATACTTTAACTACTGAATTTCACTCCTTATATTGGTTAGATCAATACACCGCAGAAACCGGATATCTTTCCAATCTCATAGATGAATCTTTCTCAAGCAATGCTTGGTATCGTGCCTTACACATACCAGATGTCGATGTGATATTGGATGAGCAGAATCTCCAGCTTGCAAAGGTCATCTCCCAAACAGACCAAAACCTGGCGTATACAATTTGGAATCCTGGTTCAGAATTTTCTCTATGTGATTGCCGCTGGTCCAGCCTGGGAAATCTCTGTAAGCATGTCATCAAAGTGGCAATGATATACAAAAATAGGCAGGTTGCAAGGCCGCTATTAGCAGCTCAAGTTTATAGACAAACCTTGATTAGTCTTCTGCATAATCCTCCAGATGATCCGGTTGTACTCGACCATGCGATCCTGTGTGCAACTCGGTTGCAACAGGATATCAAAGGCTGGGAAGACTTGTCTAACAGTGGGCTACTTCAGCAATTTCCTCCTGAAATTAACTCTCAAATGGCGGATAATAGTACCCTTTTGGCACGTCCCCATTGATTACACCAGATGAAGATCAATTAATTGAAGCCAACACTTCCAATGAGGCTGTAAAATCCTATGCTGTCTTCTGACAAGCTTCTGATTCAGCTAAAATGTAAATAACCATGCTTTGAAAAGGAAATATAAAATTGTAAATCCATGACATCTCATGTATGCTATCTTCTATTCAGCTAAAATGTATATAACCATGCTGAAATGTATCCACCAAGTATTTCGAGGAACAGATAAAAGAAAAGAATATGTATTTAGAAATAGACTTGTTTAAGAGTCGGATGTTGAATATAATTTTCTCTAATTCGGGTCGGTCCAACCCGACTCTTCAACAAGTTTACTTAATATACAACACAAAATATTACAAACAAGTAATCATAGGAATCTCTTCTCTGTATTTCTAAATAGTTTGATCTTCTTCAAGTTCGGGATATTCAGATAATCTTTTTCCAGAACCAATGTTTTCTCCACAGAAATATCATTTCTTCAATGGGAACTCCCTTGGTTTCAGGCAAGAAAAAGTAAACGAAGACGGTCATTACGGTGATCCATCCGGTGAAGAACAAGAAGATCCCAAACTTGAAATGACAAAGCATTGCGAGGAAACACTGAGCTATGATGAAAGTAAAGAGAAGATTAACAGCAACCGTGATGCCTTGCCCTGCAGACCTTGTTTCCAGTGGGAATATCTCACTCGGAACGGTCCACCCTAATGGACCCCACGACCAACCAAATGCTAAAACAAAGAGACACATTACAGTCAACCAATATTGAGTAGCCTTTTGATAGTTCTTGGTTGTTCCCAAATTTCAACCCCAAGATTATGGCAACTATAACCTGACATATAATCATTTGTATTCCCCCGCTGATGAGTAAGACTCGTCGACCCATTCTATCCACCAAGGTGATGGAAATGAATGTAGATCCGGCAAGAACTGCTCCCGTGAGAGCTGAAGAGTAGAGTGAAGCATTTCCTCCGAATCCCATGCTTTGGAACAACACCGGAGCGTAAAACAGGATCGAGTTTATGCCTGTTAGGATCTGAAATGCCGGCATGCAGATCGCCATCACTAGTTGCGGCCTGTTCCTTTTCTTAAGGATGTTTCTGAAGGGATACTTGATTGAATTTGCTAACTCGCTAGCGTCTACCATGTCTGCAAACTCGGCATCGACGCTATCGGTGCCTCTAATCCTCTCCAGGACCTTTCGGCCTCGCACTTTCGATCCCCTTTCGATTAAGCTGTTTGGTGTCTCGGGAAGAAGGCACCCTCCCACTGTCATTAACAGGGCTGGTATTGCTGCTAGGCCCAGAGACAGCCTCCATCCCCATGGTTCAAGCTTTTGTGTTCCGTAATTTACCATGTTCGCCGTAAAGATTCCGAGCGTGGTTGCTACTTGAAACATCATGTTGAGGGCTCCTCGAAGATGAGTTGGTGCCATTTCTGACAGATATAACGGAACAGCCTTCATAATGAGCGTGGAAAAAGAAAGACTCAGAAATATCTACAAAACTATATTATATGGTTAAATGAAATGCTAAACCTGTCATTGCCTGTGACCAGAAGCAAATGAAATTCCCCTATGCTTCAAAGCAATATGGAAAAGAGGAATTTTGTTCATTGTTGAAATCCAATTAAGTTTGTTACAGGAAAATGAAACAAGGCCATTACCTGGTTTCCGAATCCTATCCCAACACCGAGCATGATTCGACCGAAGAGGAGCATTGCCAGATTTTGAGCTCCAGCATTGGTACCTGCTCCAACAAGAAAACTGAGTCCCCCACAAACTATACTCGCACGACGGCCATACTTCGTAGTCACAGGAGAAGCCACCAAGGATGCAACTAGACCGGCAAAGTACAACGAAGAGGTAAACGCCGCTAGCCCTTGATTGTCATACTTGCAGTAGTTGTTTTCATGTGCATGCTGCTTGCTTATGTACACCGAATGGAAGAATTCCTGAAGAAATCCATCCATCGATGTCACTCCGCCTGCGAATTATCGTTATAAGGTCGAAAAGTACATCAGTAACAGTAAATTCCATAACCCTTTTTTCATTGTCAATGAACTTTTCAGGCAAAGCTAACTAAATTGAATCCTTTATTGAACTCAAACCAAGTGAAACAGAACAATTCTGGTCCAATTTCCAGCCAAGAAGATGCAAATTCTTGATTGAAAACATGATCGAACAACAGTCTACACAAATTTTCTCACCTATTTGCAGAAAGGGACAAAAAATACCTGAAATTCCAATGTCATATCCAAAAATTGATCCTCCAACAGCAGCAACAATGCAAGCAATAATCACATACAAAGTGACCCTTCCTTGATACAGCTCGGCTCTCTCCTTGGCCACCCCGGTCGGAGCTAAACCTCCAGCAGGCATGGTTGAAAGCTTTGCCTATTGGTTTTTCCCCTCTTAGGAACACCAAAAACCAGAGGAAATATAAAGGGCAAAACCTTTTCAACCTTCTCCTCTCTTTGTTAATGAATTCAAAGCCTGGATTTAATGAGGTTGACTGAAGCGTTCATCACGCAAGCACCTGTCTAGGAAATATAATATTAATTTATTTGATATACCATCAATCATGTGCCACCAAAAGAAGGGAAAAAAGAAAAGAAATTATCTCATGATTTTCATCGGTTAAAGCAAACACAAAGTTCATGTATGTATGTATGAGGGAAAAATCAATGGAATTCGTCTGTTTCTGGTAATTACTCATTTTTTGTGAATACCAAGTTAAACTTCATGATGCTTACTGTTCTGGGTTATTATCAAAATCTACCTTTTCTTGATTTTTTTTACTGAGATAGAAATGAATTGGTTGAAGAAAGTGAAAGAAGAAGAAAGTTGCACTTGCATGTGGTTTCTATCTGAGGTAATTTGAACATAATCTTGGCATGCTAATTCAACAGGATGATCTCAACTTATTTAGGCTTCCCTTTCATCATTTGAGATCATCCTGTTGAATTAGCATGCCAAGATTGTGTTCAAACTACCTCAGATAGAAACCACATGCAAGTGCAACTTTCTTCTTCGAGTTTCACTTTCTTCAACCAATTCATTTCTATCTCGGTGTTATTGTTCTTTCTAGAGGATTCAAATCCGAGCAGTTATATTTGTAGGGAGTGTGTTTTTGTCAATAATTAAAAAAATTCTGAACATTTACTACCTTTTAATCTTCAGAGACTATTAAAAAAAATCAAGTTTCAACTTTTTTTTTTTACAAAAAAAAACTATTTATTTCCTATTATTTTTGAGATTGCACTGCAAAACTACTTTTAAAACAATAAATCCTACCATGACATAATAATGATATCATTTCTCTTCTACTATTATTATTATTGTTTATGATAATTAACGCTAACACCTTTAATTTATAATAATATTTATTAATGATAAAAGATTTACTATAATCTTCGGTAATATCATTCTCGAATGCAATCTTCCAAAAATGCAGCTCATCATACAAATGTTGTGTATGATTTCTAAAAGTGGGATATGGGTAAAAGTGAATGAATCTGGCAGAAACAGATTGAATATCAATGTTGATTTTTCTTTTCTTTTTGAGCTGCTTGTTCCACTAGGGGGAGTTTTGGTGCTTTATTTTTAAAGAATTTGCCCCTATCTACTTGTTTCCTGTTTGATTCCATTCTCTTTAATTTTTTTTTTTTTGGATTTGACTAGTCTATTTATTAAAAAAAATTAAATATATATATATATATATAGAATTTTTTATATTTTTATATTTTTAAAATTTTACATTTTGATTTTTAATATAATATTTTAAAATCGCATATGTAATATAAATTGAGTTAACTGCACGGATGATCACTTATGTTTGTGTTTTGTCTACTTTTGGTTACTAATTTCAAAAAGTAAGATATTGTCACTTTCGTTTTTATTTAATTAAGATATGATCACTTACGTTTTATTTAATTAAGATGTGACCATCACGAGTTAACTACTGTTAACAATTAACAGAATATGTGACGTGATAGTTGGTATAATCACACATTTGGTTCATATTATTTATTTATTCTCTCAATTTAGTCATATTTTTATAAATTTTAACATAAAATATATATTTTTAAATGAAAATAAAAAATTAAAATATTTTTAAATTAAGTTGATAATAAAATATATTTAATAAAATAATATAAAATATATTTTTAAGTTAATATATATAAAAAATATTATGAATTTAAGTATTTATACACTAAGATACAAAATATATACACCATGTTGTCTAATTTAGACCAAGAAAAGGTCTTGGCATGACACATGACACGACATGTGACATCATTTGATTGAAGGATTAAATCTATTTTAATTTATTAAAGTATGACTAAATTGAGAGAATATGTAAATAATAAGGATCAATTGTGTGATTATATCAAAATATTTAATTGCTATTAATATCAGTTAACTCGGGGTGATCACATCTTAATTAAATAAAAATGAAAGTGATCATATCTTATTTTTTAAAATTAGTGACCAAAAGTGAACAAAACACAAACATAAATGATCATCTTTGTATTTAACCCTATAAAATTTATATTCATCCATCCATGATTATATGTATAAAATGAATATTATCAATTTAATCTATTATATATTGTTAATAAATATTATTTTAATTTTGATTTCATGAATATTATTGTTATTCCTTAGATATCAGGTTTGAGCAACATGAATGTTAAAAGTGTAAACGTTCTATATCAAATGATTTAAAGTTATCTTTAAGTGGATACTATCTTATATTTACCCATATTTATAAAAAAAAAACTTTTATTCCTTACTAATAAAACAAATATTACAATTATGTTTAATATTTCTATTTTTTTATTTATTAGAAAAACTATTCAAGGTGGCCATTGGGGATTGGCATGGACCATGGTCCCACTTGAATGGGTAAAATATTTCCTTTGGCCCTTAAATTTTTATAGTTTTCAACTAATAGAATGAAAACAAATGTTCTTAAGGCCTTTATTTTTATAAAATTATTTTCTTGATCCTTAAAGTTGAAAATTTTCAATGAATAGAATGATAAATTTTTTCTTTCGTCTCTCAAAAGATTATATTTTAATTGGTTTTATATGAATCTATTGATTCTATGTTCAATTATTAATTATGTTTTTTTAATAATTATTTAATTGAATTACAGTCAATTTTACTTATAATATATAATTTTTCAAATGTACATTACAAATAAACAGAAAAAAAGTCAAGTTATTATGACGAGTTATATGATTAAACAATATATCATTATTATTATTTTTAAGCGATAAAAATGTTCATAATTCTTTTTTGAATTTCTTTGTACATTAGTTGGTTGATAACATCAATAACACATATAAGGATGCAAATTAAGTGTATTTATTTTATTTATATTATTTTTCTCATTAGTTGGAGCAAAAAATATTTATGTTACCAATTAATTTATATATATATATATAATTAATTAAATATTTATGTAATTGATACTATTAATAATAATATTTAAGAGTACATATTAATTTATTTTTGTATATTAAAATAATTTACAATAAACAATTTAAAAGTACCGGTTATCAAGTTGCATGTAGAGTTGATCCTATTGAAGATATTTAATATTAATATATCAATTACAGTTGATCTAACAAAATGAGACATCAAATTTAAAAAAAATCTATAACTTAAATTGTAATAGTACGAGTAAAATAAACTAGATTACGAAGATCACCTTTATAAACTTCTATTTTGTTAAATCAAATTAATCGATTGGTAAATTAATATTGATAATTATATGGAAGAAATATTGATCTAAGCTTAGTGGTCCAACCATAATTGAAGCTTAATGCCCAATATTGAATATGGACCACATTTAGCTACACGTTTCTCGGTTTCAGCCTAAACAATGTACGCCATTTTCAGTTCGATTATTAACTGTGATGTTCAAGCCATTGACTAGGATTATAATCCAGTGGGGGCCATTGTTTAAATTTCATTTAATTGATTCTACACAAATTATAATATCTATCGATTTTTATTTTATTGAAAAAAAAATTAAAAACACAAAATGGCATGTAAAAGAGATAGGCCAGTTTAAAAAAAATATAATTTAAAAATATTAAAATAAAGCAGAGATCAACTCAAAATCAAATTATGAATCATTCGTTAATTATAACAATCGAGAGAGACATAGTGTTATTTAATTTACAATTTCCACAAAGTATTTTCTCCACTTGGTTGTAGCTAATTCCAAAGTTGCAATCTTATATTTCAATAATCTCACCATCATGATATTTGATCATTTATTTTAAAAATTATGGGACTAAATATATATATTGAGAAAAAAAATAATATTTTTTTTAAAGAGGGACACCACAATACTCATCGGAGGGAGACCACAATACGCATCGCTCTCTTCGTAATTCTACCACGTCTCCTTTTGACTATGATATATGAAGCAATGCACAGGCAGTCCATAACGGAACGTACTTTCCCTTTCCCTGTGGCTCATCCACATTCTTGTACAGTTCATGACCATATGAATATATTGGTTTTTTCTCAATTCGGCACCCGCCGAATTTATCTGGCCCAATAGGATAACTCAGAATTTATTTTGGAATCTAAGTCCAGATTATTGTATGAATGTGACGAGTTTCAGTGTATTTTTATTTTTTTACAAAATTAAATTTAATTTTTTTACTTTCAAAATGTGGTAGATTATATTGAAAATAACAATAAACTATGAACATTAGATTAGATAATCAGAAATGCACATTAAGAAAAAAAAACAAACTTAATACATTAACGTAAAGAATTAAATAGCACTAACTTTACGAACACCATAAACATTAAGTAAAATCATTAACATAGCAATATTGATTAAGAAGTTTTTATCTTCATAATCAGTAGACTCGTCAGAAGTAATATTAAGTTCTTCAATTCTCCATTTTTTTCTGTTGTCGTTCACGTATGAATTAGAACCATGCTTCTGGGTCTCCATCATCTATGTTTGTTTCTTGGTTATTTGTCTAATTTGGTAAGATATTCGAGCTTAAAGCAACATCCTCAATGGTACGAGCAAGGTCGAGATCATCGAACTCTACAAACAAATCGACATTAGACAATGAAAGATATAAGTATGTCTCAATCAAGCCAGCAAGGTCTACATCATCGCTTAGATGAAACATCGTGCATGATACTTGAAATTTATAATATAAGGATGATACTCATCTACTGCTTCCGAGTAGAACTCTCATTTCTATACTAAACTTCAATTAGTTGGATTTTTTTTGGGAAACACACGATTATAGATTTGCAATCATAAATAATAATTGCATAAATAGTTGACATGTTTGAAAAAAGCTCAAGCTTTGGAAGTGAAGATTTAAGGTGTTTTAGTTTTAGTTTTTTTTTTGCTTCAATATCAGAGTAAAGTGACTTTCAACTCATACATATTAATAGTTGTTGAAGATGATTAAATGAAACCTGAAAAGTTGGTGAAATGTTTCATTATTTGGCCTATGTGAAATACACGTTTTTATGATATGAAGTGATAAATGCACCACAAAAAAGTTTTCTGAGTTGATACATCACAGAAAAGTTGCTGAAAAAACCAACTATTGCATTATTGATGCGATAAATGACCTCTGAAAGGTAGCTGAAACAGTGCATTAATTGAGCATTGAAAAGTAGTTGAAACAGTGAATAATTTGGCTTGGTTGAAATACACGTTTTTATGATTTGAAGTGATAATTCAACACTAAAAAGTTTTCTGATTTGAGTTCTTATTTCATTGAACAATAGTTGGAAGGGTGCATTATTTTTCTTGAGTTAAAAACACGTTTCTTGATTTGAGTTGATATGTCACTAAAAAGTTGAAGAAGATGATAATGCACCACTATTTCACCCGTTTTTTGAAAAGTTACTTGAGTTTTGCAGTAAATGACCAACAAAATAAGTCAATCGTTGCATTATTGATGCAATAAATGACCTCTAAAAAGTAGCTGACACGATGCATTAATTGAATACTAAAAAGTAGATGAAACAATGCCTGCTGATATGATATTTCACTGGCCAAGCAATGAATGGTAATTAATGATGGGTCATATTTGTTTTAAATTGACTCACTTTAGATGAATCTTTATAAGACTTGTTTTTACAATTGCATTGAACAAGCAAAAACCAATATGTAATATCCCAAATTTTGGACTACTAACTAGAATAGAAATTTTGAAAGTTTGAGGGACTAAAGTATAAAGTTGTAAAAGTTTAAGGATTAAAAGTGTAAATTTTCAAAAGTTAAATTTTTTATTTGTAAATTAGTAATTTAGCCCAAAACAATTATTTTAGAAAGTTTCATAATTTTGATCTAGAGTTAGCATAAAAGCCTATTAAAAGATGAAGATCAATATAATATTCGGATAATCAGATTGAATTGGAAGATTACAAAAAAATTAAAGAAGATATATTTGGGTTGGAAAAATTATATGGATATTTTAAAAAGTGAAATTTAAGCTGGATCGGTGTAATTTGGTGAGAATTGCACTATAAAGTGAGATAATGCAATTAGTGACTAAAATGAAATTTTGAAAAATTAGAGAGTAAAAAAAATTACAAGATGATATTTTTATTGTTAATTAATAATAATATGAAGGTGAAGGATTGGTATGACGTAGTTTTGGGAATTCATTAATAATAATTTAGGTTTTTAGGCTCAAAATGAATATAAAATTCATTTTTTTTAATTATATATCAAAGAAAATGAGAAGATTTTTCTCAAGAAATCTCATGAACTCTCCCTCCATATTCAGCTACTGCCGAGCCTCCATAGCAAGGTAAGAGTGTTTTTTTTTCATTTTTGGTTCAATTTATTAGGATTTTGGGCTAAAGTATGAAATAAGAAATTTACCTGCACTATTTTCTCTACAAGATGATATAAGTATTTCTTTGTTTTATGTTGATCTGTGAAAGTTGAGATTTTGGAGGATGAAGGGGAAATGAGAATTCAATGAAATAAGATTAAATTTTGGTTCGGAGTGTTATGGAAGCACGATTAAGCATGAAAGTGGGAAAAATATTAGAGGGACTAGTTTAGTGATTCGGCCATTGAAAAAATTATTGAGAACTTGGTTGAATTTGATTGGTTTTGTTTAGAATTTGATTGGAATGGATTAATTGCTCTCGAATGATAGTTTATGATTGTGCAACTTTGGTTAAAAAAAATCATACTCCGATAAGGAAAATTCAGATCTTAATTGATTCTTTTTAGAATAAAAAAAATCGAATTTGTGTCTTGGGAAAGACCCGTAAATTTTATGTTTGATGGGTTTGATTTTAAAGCAAGGTTGAATGGTTAATTTCCAAGTAAATGGGATACACAGAAAGTGAGTTAGATTATAAGTTGAATAATGTGGGATTGTATGGTGCTTGTAAGGAAGATGTAATTCAATAAATTGGATTGATTGGGAAGAGGCCTATTCCAATTATCTTATTTTAGATGTTTCGTTTTTTAATGGCATACAGAACACCCTTTTTTTTAAAAAAAAATTGCATTGGCAAAATATCTGCATTAGTCAACATGTTATCGTCTTTTGTCATACAATTTGATGAATTGAGACATTAGATTTTCATTCACTAGGTTAAAAAAAGTGAAATATAAATTTTAAAATTTTAAATTATCTTTTGTGATGACAATCGAGAATGAATGGTGACGGTGACCGAAGACTTTAATCCGATTTAAGAATCAAATTAATATTTTATATAATTTAATAGAAAAAATAATTCTTAATTTTTAATATATAAATTATTAATATAATTTTAATAGAAAATTAATTCTTATGAAATATTAAATTATAATTAATAAATATATCAAATATCAAATTAACAAAAAAATATGAATATATAATACATACTAAAAATTTTCGTTAAGTATTTGATTTGGCTTAATGGTAATGGTTGTTTCATCCATGTTTGCAATCCTAAGTTTGAATCCCTTTGTTTAGCATTTTCATTTTTTTTCCTGTCATCAACTAAAATAAGTTATATAAAGAATATTGTAATATAAAACTAAGTTGAAGGCTTAGCCCAGTAGTTTAGGTGTTGCTTGGCACTAGGGTTTTCCTAGGTTCTAATATTCAAAGTGGTGACATGTGTCATTATCTTATTGGATAAAAAATAATTATATTAAATAAATAAAAATTAAGAAAATATTCTCTAATCTTGTCACAATTTAATTAGAGATCAAATTTATTTTAAGGGTAAATTATATTAGTGACTACCAAACTATAGCCCATGTAACCCCCTAGACCCGGCCTATGCGTTTCGACTAAGTCTAGTGGATCACATTATGATTATTAAATACATTTTTGAAAACCGTTATTCCATCAATATAAAATCACATTATAAATAACCTGAAATTATAAACAAATTATACTATCAAAATCCAACTCGTAAATATAGTACCAATAAATAATAATGTAATTTAAAACATGTCTTCAAATTCAATATCACAATAAACCGAGTAGTATTAGCAAAAGAGTTATCATTATAAAATCCGATATTTTAAAATAAGGTCCATGTCTCCAAAATAAAGTCAACTTGCCAGATAAAAACATTACAATCTGATTTACTTCAAGAGATATGTTGATCCTCCAAGTGCTCGAACCAAGGTATCTAACCAACAGTATCTGAAAGGGGAAAACATTTTCAAAAGGTGAGCTAGGCTCAGTGTGTCCCAACATTTCCATAAAATCACAATAAGTACAAATCATAGTCCAGTAATCTCACAAATTCGTAAAAGAGTTTAACTTTTTGAAAATCATAGTTTAAACCTTTTTCTGGTACACCATCAGTAGTTCCCAAAATTATTTTCCATATAGCTTACTTTATGCACATAGCAAAAAGAAAGCCGACTTAAGGATAGGCTCTGAAGCTTGTATCCTTAAGCCCAAGTCAATAAGTCCATATAGCTTACCCTAAGCACACAGCAAAGGAAAGCCGACCTAATGAAACATCTTGGGGCCCTCAAGAGTCACATTAGGCCCAGTTAGCTTGATCAGAGCTATTCCATCGTAATTCAATTCCAAAATTCAATTGCACCGTGACACAAATTCCATAAATCCAAAAACATGGTAATCATATACCAGTTCAAAACAAAATTAGATAGCAGCCATATTCCATAAATTGTCACATTAAATTGGTGCATCAATAAAACAATAACCAATGAATTCGGTGTACCACATATTAAAACCAATAAAACAGTTCAGTAATAAGTAGGGAACACACCTCGACAATAGATTCAAATAACAAATCTACTGATTGCTGGTTTCACCACGCTCTGCTATATTTTTCGAACGGGTGAATACTGGTACACGTGGTTTAACTGATCTAGAAGAGCTGGGTCGAGCTGTCGAGCGATCCGGAGAGTCTCTTGTACCTTCAAACAATAATATTTATCAGTCCCAAATCCTATTTAATTGTTCAAAGCTAAACTTCTTAAGTATATAAGTATTTTTCGGGTTTGACTATCAATTTGAGGGATTTCGAGTCTGAATTTGGCCAAACGGATGGCGGAATCGGAATCAGGGCGTCGAAAAACATAAAGTATGACTTTTCGAAAATTCAAATTCTTGGTCAAAGTCAAAGTCAACCACTTTGACCGTAGATTTAGAGACCTTCGGATTCGAATTTGACAAAACGGACCATGGAAACGGATTCGGCACGTCGAAAACTATCAGGATAGGTATACTCGGAAAAGATTAAAGGTCGTTTAATGCTCGGTCAAAGCCATTTTAAGTTTTGGTCAAAGAAAGTCAACGGTCAACGGTCAACGGTCGGGTTGGGTCGGGTCAACGGTCGGGTCGGGTCGGGTCAACGGTCGGGTCGGGTCAGACCGGTCAAACCGATTCAGACCGGTCAAACCGGTTCGAACCGGTTGAAACCGGTCAGAACCGGTTGAAAACCGGTTAAACCGGTTGAAAACCGGTTAAACCGGTTTCCAGCAGCCACTCGCCCTGCGGCGGCGCGTGAGGCGTCCTCCGGGGCCCTAAAAATCCCAGAAAAATTTCTAAAAATTATTTTGAGCGATTTCGAGATACTTACAACGACCGGTTCAAATTTTTTGAACGGCGGAGAGTTCGGTTTCAAATCGGCCGAATCTTTGACTGCACCACCTCCCCACGCGCCGCCATCTACGGCAGACAAGGTTGACACCAGTGAACTCGGAACGGCACAAGGAACACGATGGTGCGGGAGGTGTCGTAAACGGAGCAACGATCAGCGGTGAATTTAAGATTTCCTCGGCGATAGAGCTAACAAAATCGTCGCTACTTTGACTGGAAATTCCCGACGTTTGGCCGCGTTTCGCTTCAATTAATTTGAAGGGTTTGTTCCTCGCTCGATGATGAACACAATGGTGGTTTTAAAACGATGATCGGAATTTGGACGGCGTCGGAATCGGAGTTGGAAACTGCGTATGGGAAAGGAAAATTGGGAGCATTTTGGTTCTGAAAATCAGAACCAAATGTACGCTTATAATCAAAGCTGCCGACAGTTTTAGGGTAAATTCAAGGATTGGTCCTTGGATTTCCTTCACTTCTAAAATGGCCTATAAACTCTCATAAATTTTGATTTAGTCACCAACAATTTACCAATTTTCACAATTAACCTCCAATTTCAATTAAATATTATTTTGTAAATATTCGGGTTGTTACAATTCTCCCCCTCTACAAGAAATTTCGTCCTCGAAATTTACCATATGAGAATAGTTGAGGAAACTGAGCCTCCATTGACTCAATGTCTCCCAAGTAGCTTCTGAGGGGCCTCGATTACTCCACTGAACTTTGACCATTGGAATTCGTCTATTCCGAAGAAACTCGTTCATCTCTCTCCAAGATCTGAATGGGCTCCTCTTCATATGACAAATCAGGTCTCAACTCTACTTCTTCAACCTGAATAATGTGACCTGGATTTGGACGGTATCTCCTCAACATTGATACATGAAAGACATCATGAATACGACTTAGCTCATAAGGCAACTCAAGCTGATATGCAACAGGTCCTACCCTCTTCAAGATACGAAATGGTCCAATAAATCTTGGACTCAATTTACCCTTACGCCCGAATCTCAATACTTTCTTCCAGGGTGAAACTTTCAAAAGACCCGATCTCCCACTTCAAACTGTATATCCTTCCTTCTTTGATCTGCATAAGATTTCTGCCTATCAAATGCCTCTTTCAGACGGTCACGGATTAATCTGACTGTGTCCTCCGTCTCTCGCACTAACTCAGGTCCCAACGTTTTCCTATCACGCAACTCAGTCCAACAGATCGGAGTGCGACATTTACGCCCATAGAGCGCTTCATAGGGTGCCATACGAATGCTGGTCTGATAACTGTTATTGTAAGCAAATTCAGCCAACGGCAAAAAGTTCTCCCAACTACCATGAAAATCGATTACGCAACCCCGCAACATATCCTCCAGAATCTGAATTACTCTCTCAGATTGACCATCAGTTTGTGGATGAAAGGATGTACTATAATCCAATCTTGTTCCCAAAGCCGTATGTAACGCCTTCCAAAATCTCGAAGTAAATCTCGGATCTCGATCAGAAATAATAGACAATGGAACACCATGCAATCTGACAATCTCTGAAATATACAATCTTGCCAGCTTATCCAAAGTATAATTTACTCGCACAGGAATGAAGTGAGATGACTTTGTAAGTCTGTCAACAATCACCCAAACTGAATCTTTTTTCGAATGAGTCATAGGCAAGCCAGTAACAAAATCCATAGTAATACGCTCCCATTTCCATTCAGGAATCTTGATAGGCTGTAACAAACCTGATGGATGTTGATGTTCTGCCTTAACTTGCTGACAAGTCAAACACCTAGCCACAAAGTCAGATATGTCTTTCTTCATACCAATCCAATAATACCTCTCTCTCAAATTTCGGTACATCTTATCTCCTCCGGGGTGCATAGCATATGGACTACTATGAGCCTCAGTAAGGATAGTCTGCCTCAACTCAACATCATCAGGCACACAATATCTACCTTTAAAGCATAAAACTTCATCCTGATCAATTGCGTAATCTGAGTTTGTTCCCTGCTCTACTTGCTCAAAGATGGAAAGAAAGGAGCTATCAAGGGGCTGCTTAGCTTTGATATCATCAACCAAGGTCGGCTTAACTTGCAATTCTGCTAACAAAGTGCCATCGTCATATAAATTCATCTTGGCCATTAAAGACCTCAACTCCGATACCGTCTTTCGACTCAAAGCATCTGCTACAATGTTAGCTTTACCAGGGTGGTAATCAATCACGCAATCATAATCCTTTAGAAGCTCTAACCAGCGACGCTGTCTCAAATTAAGTTCCTTCTGGGTCAGAAGATACTTTAAGCTCTTATGATCTGTGAAAATGTAACACTTCTCTCCATAAAGATAGTGTCTCCAAATCTTCAAGGCAAAAATTACTGCTGCCAACTCTAAATCATGAGTAGGATAGTTACTCTCATGCGGCCGCAGCTGACGGGATACATAAGCCACCACCTTACTTTCCTGCATTAAAACACAACCAAGTCCTGAATGTGAAGCATCACTATACACTGTAAAATCCTTCCCGGACTCTGGTTGAATCAACACCGGTGCTTGAGTCAAAACCGCCTTTAATTTCTCAAAGCTGTCCTGTTGTGCCTCGCCCCAGTCAAACAGCACATTCTTCCTTAACAACTTTGTCAAAGGAGAAGCAATGATCGAGAAGCCCTCAACAAAACGTCGATAATAACCAGCCAAGCCCAAGAAACTGCGGATTTCAGATACGTTCTTAGGTCGTTTCCAATTCATAATAGCCTCTATCTTGCTGGGATCCACCTGAACACCTCGCGCAGAAATAATATGCCCCAGAAATGACACTTCTTGAAGCCAAAATTCACACTTGCTTAGTTTGGCATATAGACGATGCTCTCTCAAAGTCCGCAGAACAATCTTCAAATGCTCGTCATGCTCTGCCTCAGTACGAGAATAGATCAGAATATCGTCATTGAAGACCACCACAAATTGATCCAAATATTGTCGGAACACCCGATTCATCAAATCCATAAAAGCTGCAGGAGCGTTCGTCAAACCAAAAGGCATCACTAAAAATTCATAATGACCATATCTAGTGCGAATGGCTGTTTTTGCAACATCAGATCCTTTAACTTTCAATGATAATACCCCGAACGAAGATCAATCTTAGAGAATACGGTAGCTCCTCGCAATTGATCAAATAAGTCATCAATCCTGGGTAATGGGTATTTATTCTTGACCGTCATCTTGTTCAATTTCCGATAGTCAATACATAATCTTAGCGACCCATCCATCTTCTTCACGAATAGAACTGGAGCTCCCCATGGTGAAGTATTATGTCGGATAAATCCTCTATCGAATAATTCTTGCAATTGGACTTTCAACTCCTTAAGTTCCTTTGGAGCCATACGATAAGGTGCCATAGAAATAGGTGAAGATCCCGGATAAGTCTCAATCTCGAACTCTACCTCTCTATCAGGAGGTAACCCAGGCAACTCCTCCGGAAAAACATCAGGAAACTCGCTAACTGTACGAATCTCCTCGATCGTGGACAATGCACCTTTGGTGTTCAAAATACAAGCAATGAAGGTCTCATATCCCTTCCGGATCATATGATCAATTTCCATCGCTGAAACTATATTGGAGAGATAACCACGCCGTTCACCAATTAACACAACAGTCCGACCATCTGAAGTCTTCAGAGTAGCCCGCTTGTATTCGCAATCCAGCTTTACCTTGTGTTTATTCAACCAATCCATTCCAAGAATTAGATCGAACTCCCCTAAAGGAAGTTCCATAAGATCAGCGACAAAAATTTCTCCCTGAACCTCGAGAGGACAACGCCGAAATACTTTATTCACTAATACCGCTTGTCCTACTGGACTTGTAACTGTAATAGTATTTTCAGTGTTCTCGACCGGAATCTGAAGGTTTCGAGATACTGAGCTCGATACATAGGAGTGAGTGGAGCCATTGTCCAATAATGCAAAGTATGGGGTAGAATTAATAGTAAATGTACCTGCAATAACCTCAGGCTCATCTCTGTCATCACGACGTCTAGTTGCATAAACTAAAGCTGGCTGTCTAGCCTCAGAAGCTGTTGGCCCTCTATTTTGCTGAGGTCGGGCTCTACTGTCTGTCCTGGACGCTGATCCTCGAGTCTTTCCTTGACTATGATCTCTAATTGGGGTCTATACTGTAGTCTGCGAACGCACAGGAGTTTGGGTAGTGGTATGCTCAAACGAAACTAACTGAGGACAATCCCTCCGATAATGACCACTAGATCCACACTGATAGCAAAGACCCATCTTCTTACGACACTCTCCTGAGTGCTGTTTACCACAATACTCACAAAGGGGCCCATTATAATACGACGAGGAACCGCCTCGACTGACAGCTAAAGGTGAGGATGCTGCAGCCTGAACGTGTATTGCTTCTCTGAGGGGCTGAAGTACGAGTCCTCTTTCCGGACTGTGCTGATGACTCCATCGGGCCTGAAAATTTCTTAGATCGATCTTGATCAACACGCTCTCTACCAGAAGCTAAAACCTCCACCTCTTCCGCATCTTTGGCTCTACCCACCAGCACATCAAATATCTCATCCTGATGGGTTACAACTTGCCTACGCAGCTCGTATCTGAGTCCAAGGGCAAATTTACGACATCGATCTCTCTTCGTAGGTACCATACTGAATCCATACTTCAGCAACTTCAGGAACTCGATCTCATATTCAGAAACAGTCATGTCTCCCTGAACCAGATCTTGAAACTGTTGTCGTCTCTAAGCTAAGTAGCGCTCTCCCAGAAAACGGCTCCGAAAGCGATCCTTAAAGAAATTCCAGGTCAAACGATCGGTAGGAATACTACTGGTCACTGACTCCCACCAAGTGTAGGCATTGCCATCTAACATCGCCACAGCACCCTGATATCTCTTAGTTGAGTCCAAACCCAACTGATCCATGCGTCTCTCTGTATCCTGGAGCCAATCTTCAGCTTCAGTATGAGCTCCACCTATTTGTCCCCCAAAAGTTCTAACTCCATTGGCAATCAAAGTCTGCGAAATAGGAACCTCAGCTACAACACCAGTAGCTCTGACTGCTCCCTGTATTAACTGTAGAAATTGTCTACCAAAATTCTCATCCAAAGCAACTCTGGTAGACTCTGACTCAATATCGGTCGCTCCTATTATCGGTGTAGTCATGCCAATACCAGCGGCAGGAGGCAGATCCGTTGGGGTCGTAGGAGCATGATCACCTATCGGAGGTGGGGGATCTACCCGTATCTCATCGATCGGATCTGCGAATCTAGCCACTCGACCTCGTCCACGGCTAGTTCGACGACCACGTCTAGCACTCATTTTGATGGATCTCAAGTTTACTACAGAAGATAAACTTAGGGTTAGATAAGCACTTGGAGTCTCAAACATAGTTAAAATCTTAATAACTTTGTGACATGGCCTTAGTAACTCGTTTTGTAAATATTTCAAAACCGTATTTTCAATGTGGACTCATACACAGTCCGAGGGTTAAAAACCAAAAGCTCTGATACCAATAAATGTAACCCCCTAGACCCGGCCTATGCGTTTCGACTAAGTCTAGTGGATCACATTATGATTATTAAATACATTTTTGAAAACCGTTATTCCATCAATATAAAATCACATTATAAATAACCTGAAATTATAAACAAATTATACTATCAAAATCCAACTCGTAAATATAGTACCAATAATAATGTAATTTAAAACATGTCTTCAAATTCAATATCACAATAAACCGAGTAGTATTAGCAAAAGAGTTATCATTATAAAATCCGATATTTTAAAATAAGGTCCATGTCTCCAAAATAAAGTCAACTTGCCAGATAAAAACATTACAATCTGATTTACTTCAAGAGATATGTTGATCCTCCAAGTGCTCGAACCAAGGTATCTAACCAACAGTATCTGAAAGGGGAAAACATTTTCAAAAGGTGAGCTAGGCTCAGTGTGTCCCAACATTTCCATAAAATCACAATAAGTACAAATCATAGTCCAGTAATCTCACAAATTCGTAAAAGAGTTTAACTTTTTGAAAATCATAGTTTAAACCCTTTTCCGGTACACCATCAGTAGTTCCCAAAATTATTTTCCATATAGCTTACTTTATGCACATAGCAAAAAGAAAGCCGACTTAAGGATAGGCTCTGAAGCTTGTATCCTTAAGCCCAAGTCAATAAGTCCATATAGCTTACCCTAAGCACACAGCAAAGGAAAGCCGACCTAATGAAACATCTTGGGGCCCTCAAGAGTCACATTAGGCCCAGTTAGCTTGATCAGAGCTATTCCATCGTAATTCAATTCCAAAATTCAATTGCACCGTGACACAAATTCCATAAATCCAAAAACATGGTAATCATATACCAGTTCAAAACAAAATTAGATAGCAGCCATATTCCATAAATTGTCACATTAAATTGGTGCATCAATAAACAATAACCAATGAATTCGTGTACCACATATTAAAACCAATAAAACAGTTCAGTAATAAGTAGGGAACACACCTCGACAATAGATTCAAATAACAAATCTACTGATTGCTGGTTTCACCACGCTCTGCTATATTTTTCGAACGGGTGAATACTGGTACACGTGGTTTAACTGATCTAGAAGAGCTGGGTCGAGCTGTCGAGCGATCCGGAGAGTCTCTTGTACCTTCAAACAATAATATTTATCAGTCCCAAATCCTATTTAATTGTTCAAAGCTAAACTTCTTAAGTATATAAGCATTTTTCGGGTTTGACTATCAATTTGAGGTATTTCGAGTCTGAATTTGGCCAAACGGATTGCGGAATCGGAATCAGGGCGTCGAAAAACATAAATTATGACTTTTTCGAAAATTTAAATTCTTGGTCAAAGTCAAAGTCAACCACTTTGACCGTAGATTTGGAGACCTTCGGATTCGAATTTGACAAAACGGACCACGGAAACGGATTCGGCACGTCGAAAATTATCAGGATAGGTATACTCGGAAAAGATTAACGGTCGTTTAATGCTCGGTCAAAGCCATTTTAAGTTTTGGTCAAAGAAAGTCAACGGTCAACGGTCGGGTCGGGTCAGACCGGTCAAACCGATTCAGACCGGTCAAACCGGTTCGAACCGGTTGAAACCGGTCAAACCGGTCAGAACCGGTTGAAAACCGGTTAAACCGGTTTCCAGCAGCCACTCGCCCTGTAGCGGCGCGTGTGGCGCGTGAGGCGTCCTCCGGGGCCCTAAAAATCCCAAAAAATTTTTAAAAATTATTTTGAGCGATTTGGAGATACTTACAACGATCGGTTCAAATTTTTTGAACGGCGGAGAGTTCGGTTTCAAATCGGCCGAATCTTTGACTGCACCACCTCCTCACGCGCCGCCGTCTACGGCGGACAAGGTTGACACCGGTGAACTCGGAACGGCACAAGGAACACGATGGTGCGGGAGGTGTCGTAAACGGAGCAACGATCAGCGGTGAATTTAAGATTTCCTCGGCGATAGAGCTAACAAAATCGTCGCTACTTTGACTGGAAATTCCCGACGTTTGGCCGCGTTTCGCTTCAATTAATTTGAAGGGTTTGTTCCTCGCTCGATGATGAACACAACGGTGGTTTTAAAACGATGATCGGAATTTGGACGGCGTCGGAATCGGAGTTGGAAACTGCGTATGGGAAAGGAAAATTGGGAGCATTTTGGTTCTGAAAATCAGAACCAAATGTACGCTTATAATCAAAGCTGCCGACAGTTTTAGGGTAAATTCAAGGATTGGTCCTTGGATTTCCTTCACTTCTAAAATGGCCTATAAACTCTCATAAATTTTGATTTAGTCACCAACAATTTACCAATTTTCACAATTAACCTCCAATTTCAATTAAATATTATTTTGTAAATATTCGGGTTGTTACAACCCATTTTCATTTTGACCACTATTTTGGAATTTTTGTCAATCAGATCACCCAACTATTTAAATGCATTTAATCAGACCACTTGTCATTAACAGTTAACTAAAGTGCATATGTGACATTCTTATATATTCTATCAATTTGGTTCTAATTTTAATAAATTAAAATAAATTTAATCTTCAAACTATATTGTGCCACGTGTCACTAGTACCAAATATCATGACACGTGTCGTCACCCAGTTGGAGGATTTAATTTATTTTAATTTAATATATTTAGTTTCTACCAATAGGAGGGGTTCATGTGTCACTCTCGGCAGAAAGAAAATTAAGAATGGTAGAAAGGAAAACATGCGACTCAAATTAGTATCCCTTGGGTGAGAAAGGAGAAGCTCAACCACTCGGCCAAGTTCATTTTTTTTTGTTTAAAATAGACTACATATTGTATATACCTTGTTTCTTAATATAATCTTAAATTCTTAATATTAAAAATATCTTAACTTAAAATCACATCTTAGCATTACAAAATGTTTTTTTCTTAACTTATTGAATATATTTTATTCTTATTTTAATTAAAAACTATATTTTAATCTTATATAAAAATATATTTTGTTTTATTTTAACTTGTTACAAATATTATATTCTTATCTTAAATTATTAAATATATTATATTCTTACCTTAAATTACTAAATAATATTTATTCTTATTTTAACTTTAAAATATATTTTTATTTTAATTTAAAAATATATATTTTATTCTTATTTTAATTTAATAAATATATTTTATTTTTATCTTAACTATAAAAAATATTTTTATCTTAATTTTAAAATATTATAAGAATCAATTTTAATATTTAAATTAAGGTAAAAATATATTTTTTAAGTTTAGAAAAGATTAAAATATTTTTTACTTTAGTTCAGATAAGAAAAAATATATATATTCGATTTTATTAAGATGTGAATTTAAGTTAAGATATATATAGCATGAACTAACTTACCTCAGTGGTTAAATGAAACATTATTGTTCTTAGAAGTTACGGATTCGAGCACCAACGACTGCAGCTGGGTGATTCAACATTTATTGTCAAATGGATTACCGACGTTTTGGACTAAAATGCCCTTAAAAATTTTTTCTTTCAAAAATATCATTCTTCTATCATTGAATAATAAATATTCTACGATGGTTAAATTACAAATTTATCCTTAAACTATTTTAGATTTACAAAAATAATTCTATAATTAAAATTTTATATGAAGTTCAGGAGTTAAAATAAAATTTTACCATTTCATTAAACTTTTTTATATTTTCAATTTTGTAAAACAATTATATAAATTTTATGAATTTAAATTTTTTAAAGAAAATATATAAATATTTTTTAACTTGTTAAAAAAACAAATATATAATAAGGACAATTTGGTCAAATATACATTCCAATAATCTTTTATTCACTTAACCAAACACGGTAATCTTACATTCCTGCTAAACCAACCAAACACAAAATACAACATTCTTAGTAATCCTATTCCCTGATAATCTTTTATTTACACTGATAATCTTATATTCCGTGAACCAAACGCACCCTAAAATACAAGTTATATACCACATGTAGTCCAAGACAAATAATTAACCTTGTCCCAGTGGTTGATGCTCTCCTTTCTCATCCACACAATCCAAGTTCAAATCCCATGACCCCTCTTCATTGCCTTTAATATACTAAATTAAAATAAATTTAAATCGAGTAGGTTGCTATCGTGCAACAATATTAACAACAATCAACGATTGAACGTTATGTGATGAAAATATTATAATCGATAAAATAAATTATCAAAATATTAAAATTTTCAAAAATGAATGATGAAAAGAAAAATGAAACCAATATATTTTTTAATATCAAATTCACATAATAATCTAAAAAATAATATTTTTTAATCGAATTTCACCTTATAGTGATGAGTTTCACAAGAAATATTAAAATATTAGGTCTGTAATATAAAAATAATATCTTATTGACCATGACACTATAGAAAATATTGTATATCTCAAAATAAAATCCAAGTTACCTTATTGGGCCAAATAACCCGTTTATTAACCCCTAATCAGAGACGTCTCTATGAATGGACAAGAAAAAACCTACACAGTTCTAGAATTTTTATAATGCATTATGCTTTTAAAGAGTTGATTTTATATTAGTTATAAGACCCAATTATTTTTAATATTTGTTATTGAGGCTTTAATTTTTCCCCAATACTTATTATTATGGGATCAAAATTTTTAATATTTATTATGAAAGACATATTCTTATATATTTTTTTAATATTTATATAAGTGTCTAATTTTTTGCCAATATTTTTTCTTATATGCTATTAAAGGCTTATTTTTTCGATATTTTTTATTAGGGCATACTTTTAAAATTTAAATTCAATTTATTTTTTGATATTTAATATGAGTTTAATTTTTCAGTACTTTTTATTAGAGATCTAATTTTTTTCAACATTTGTTATTATGAGAATACTCTAAAAATCTAATTTTTTTTTAATATTTGGTGTTAGGGATTTCCAATACTTGTTATTATAGAGCTACCCTTAAACTTTATTTTTTAACACTTGTTATTAGGAACAATTATTTAAATAATGATATGTAACCAAAACAACGAATGTTATGTAGCAGTGACGACATCGTTCGAAACTACGATATCCCCAATCATAATATCCACAATAACATATGTTATTAAAAATTCACAACCGCAATACTTACGATGACTATAATATCATTAGTTATGGCGATAAACACAATGCGACTGAAGTCACAAATGCAAATTATAGTTTAAATCCTTGATTAGGGCCTAAGTTTTCTCCTTAAAAAAACTTGATTGCATTTGCTTACACATGTATATATATTCATATATTTTCGATGTACATTGATTCAATTGGTTGATTGAGTAGTGATTAATATCCGGATGAATATCAAATTTCGAGTTAAATTTACTTTCAAATTTACAATCTTATATATAGTGTTGTCACTCTTAACATTTCCAGTCTCATAACTTGATCATATTCAGGGAACGGTGAGAATCCCTCCCACCAAATCAGCTGCATCTGGTATCCAATCACAGCCTTCCAAGATTCAGCCATGGAACAGAAGACATGTAAACAAAGAAGGAAGGGGGGGACAGAACAAGACAAACGGAGAACACGATGAGGTTGAGATGCTGAGGAAGAAGCTGAAAGAAACAGAAATGAGAGGCCTGAAATTGCTTTCATTTTGGCCATTTTGGATTTGCTTGTTGTGTACAAGAAAATGAGTTAAGAACCTCACCTCATCCTATCCGCCTCTCCCTATATATCTTCTTCCCTCCTAACACTCTCCCTTTCTCACTCATTTTCTCTCCGTACTTCCCCCTCATAAATTTTATGGCTTTTTTCATTTTTTTTAAGCTGATATTTGCATCACAAACAAAGGACTTGGAGAGGGGATTATCATAATTCTTATCTTATCCGACTCAATTTATCTTTTCAATGCTGTGGTTTTCCATTGAGAAAACTGAAAAAGAAAATCTTGATTCTCTAGAGTTAAGCTTTGGTTTTTTTTATGTCTTAGTTATGTCAAGTGTCGAGCTATCAAAAGTACAAAACTTTGACGGAGATATCTCTCGAGACGTGCATGAAAATAGAAAGTAGTCTATACACTCAATCTGGGTCATAGTTTTTATCGTCCAACAATCACTACCGATTGAAGCAGCCAAAGAGAATCGAAATCTTTATAAGCAATCCGGCAATTTTGGTGCACAAATGGCTCCCAAGACAGGCAAGACGAAAGCACACAAAGCCAAGGCAGAGAAGAAGAAAAAAGAGGAGAGAGGTAACTGTTTTTTACTCTCTCCCTTTCTATATGCTATCCCGTTTGATTGCTGATAAAACCTATGTTGCACTGATACGGATATGGGGATGGATATGGGGATGGATACGGGGACGGATACAAGGACGGGGACGGAAAACGGTAATTTTTAAAATTACAGGGTACGAGGACGGCAATGGTACGGTATATAAAATAATTTTAAAATTATATATATATAATCATAAATAAAGTCAAATATCAAGACTCAAACCACAATATTAAATTTAGAACAGTAAAATCCGTAAATTATTTCTCTGACCAAATTGTAATTATTGTAAATTATGTAACCGTTTCAGTAAACATATAATATTTGAGGACTATATATAAGATTATTCCATTTTTATTATAATCACAAATTCCTACCTTTATTCTAACCTTCAGATGTGCCTCCCCTATTTCTTTTCCTTCTTCTTCCATCGTTTTCCCTCTATAGTTCCCAACATCTCTCCCTGCCTCTAGAGTGGTCCTAGCATTGGCATAAGTTGCAATCTTCATACCTAGAAAACCCGAGAGGACCGAAGTAAGAGCCCCGAGAAAGAAATCGATCGTGCTAAAAGCGGCATTTGCCAAGGCCGGTTTGCAAGTACTTCCCTGGTTATATTTGTATGCTTCACTTTCGGTGCTAAATCCCTTAACCGAACCAAGGAAGAGGAAGATGATGATGGCAAATACGCACATGAAAATGCCGAGGTACTTATACTTGGTATAAAGGAAAGAGGTTGCACCTGGGAACATGTTACAGATTGGTAAGAATTCAGCCATGGATAGATCATAAGAGAAGAAACAGAGCTCAAAATTACCCCTGGGAACGTCCCCGAAACATCCTCGGATAAGCTTTGACCGTCCCCCAATTCGATCAGTCGTACCCTGCCACCGTGGCACATCCCCGGTACGTACCCTAGCCATCCCTAAATCGTCTCTGTAACAAAAACGTATCAGGTACATGAAACGGGCCTCCTTTGCCATTCCCGTGCTTCTTAGGAGAAAACGAAGGAAAATCCCAAGAAAATAATAAATAACCATATAGCAATGTATCAACTTTTATGGTTAAACGATATTCAATTTATGATATTATCCTATCATAATATTTTATCATTGTGTTGAGTTAATCGATTGACGAAATATGCCAAGAAGGGGGTGAATTGACAATAAAAATTTTGGTGGAAGTTTTTGCAGAAAATTGAAAATATTTGCACATCGATTTAGAGTGGTTTGACTTTCTCAACCAAAGTCTACGTCCACTACCTTAGCTATCCACACTAAGGATTTTCCACAAATTCACTAATTTGTCTTTCTTTTGAGGACAAAGAGTAACCTTACAACTCCCTCAAGAATTATACCCAAAATTCTTGAGAACACTCTCTCCCAAAGAGAAAAAATACAAATTTTGTAAACTTACAGAAATCCTCACAAGGAAAGATGTTTGCACAATTCTAGAACAAGAAAAGAACACTCAAGAATGAATACAATTGAGTACAAATGGTGTTCTTGAAAGCTAAATGAATATTGAAGGAAAATTAGCTTGAATTGCACAAACTTGGTGTTTGATGCTTTCTCTCTTGTTTCTCAATGATTTCTTGTTTCTTGTTGTTGATCAATGGCTCCAAAGATTGTTTAAATACTCCTTCAATTGATTCTGAACGTTGGGGATGATTAGTGGAGTCAATAGAGCAGTTTAAGTGTGAAAACAATTAATAAAACAACTTGGAGCGTGGGGGAATCGGTACCCCTTCATAGGGAATCGATTCCTGTAGTGTAAAATTTCAAATATTTCAACCGTTACACAGGGGGGATCTGTTCCCTCCGAGCAATCTGTTATTTCTCGGAGCCAAAACCATTTAGGGGGAATCGGTTCCCTCTGGGCAATCTGTCCATTTTGGTTTGAGATTTATTAAGAAATGATTTTTGACTCGATTAAGACTCGAAATAGTTTGTAAATTTTAAAAGATTAAAACATATTTTTACACTTGAGTAAGGATTTGAAATAGACATTTGGTAAAACTTGGAGTAATATTTTGATATTCGAATAGTTGTATCGAATATACTTAGAAAATCATTTGTAAAATCTTAAAATTCATTTAACTTAATTTGTTATATCGAAACATCAAAATGTTTTCAACAATCTCCCCCTTTTTGATATAACAAAACATTTTAGTAATTTTAAGATTTTCTAATTAAAAATAATTTTTGAAATCAAGTTTTGAAATTACTCCCCCTTACTTTAACACTTCTCCCCTTTTTTGTTAAATCAAAAAGACTTTATAAAACATTTATTAAACAGGAAATTTTGATAGTTAAGCCAATTGATAAAGCGTAAGCTCCTAAGATCACAATCAAGAAAAATGTTAGCCATTAGTTTCATAATCAATATTCATAATCAATGCGACATGGCAAAATTGGTCATATATCTAACATGATGTAAATGATGCACAAAATAATAAACATTAAGCTCAAAAATAAAATTCAAAAAGACAAAAATATATAATAAGTTCAAACCATTCAAAAATATCCAAAACATAAAAATCCAACATTCATATCAAATTCAAACATCTAAAACATTCAAAATGTTAAAACAATAATTTCTAAGTCCCATCTAAGAGAACTAGAGCACGGTAAGAATCAAGCATCCGTAGGTGGATCGGAAGGAGGAAAAAGAGCTCGCATTGCGGCCATCTCATATGTGAGCGCATTAATACGTTCATTCATTGTTGCGTTATTCGCGCGCATCTCCTGGAGAATTTCCAATTTTGAGCTCTCATAGTGGACAAATGAGATTCTATGGAAGAAAATAGTGACTCCATGGATGCATACCGGAAATCAAATGTCTCCATAAAAGATTGAAAATATGGAGGCATTTGATCTTCTTGTTGTGCTTATTCCTCATGCTGCTCCGGCTCATCGTCGGCTTCGTCAGCTCCCAGAGCTTGCTCACTGGTATGAACCCATTGACCAGTTTCTTCACTTATCTTCCATCCCGATTTAGTTAAGGAAAAGAGATTGATTTGATTTTTGAGTGGAAAAGAGGCATCAAGGCAATCCTAAGCTCGACTTTAGAAAACATATTACTCAGAATACAACTGTAAACTAGAGATGAACAGAGTTTCTTATTAGAAACTAGGTTTACAGTTTCAACAATTTTGGCAAAAATAATCTGAGGAGGTTTATTTTAAGATTATTTTGGATACAATGTATCCACCAAAGATCCAAGGTTCGAAAACTAGAGTATATGCCTCCGGATGGTCGAAACCACCAAGAGATCATTAGATGAAGGAAACGATCATGGAGATCTAACACACTCGCACTATCCCTTCTTTTATAAAGAGAACCTACCTTTTGTTTTTCATTTTCTAAGCCGTCATTATCTAATCCTAATGCGTATGTATTCTGGGTCAATATAAAAGAATTTTCCTAGAAGATAGGATCAAATTCCTATGGTTGCGATTTTAGCCCGGTTTTGAACGCAAATGGCATTAGAATAGAAGATTCAAACGAGTTGATGATAAACTATTGGTTCGAGTTCAAATAGTTTATCAAATTTCCACTCTTGTAGGGTAGGAAGATATCGAAAATTTATGTCTAACATAGCTTGAAGAGATGGGATTCTTTCTTCCCGAATTTTGTAGGATTCAAAATATTGAGAATACCTAAAGAAGAGATTTTGTCTACGACCTGGTGCATTGAAACACGAATTACGAATGGTCATATTTGGATCACCGGGATTAGGATTAGGAATTTGTTGGATAGGAGGAGGATTTGAAGGTGAGTTAGAAGGTTGGTTTGAATGACTTGAGGATGACCTAGGGCGTTTGTGAGACATGACTTAAGGGAATTGGAATAAAAAGAGTAACATGCAATTTTAAACACATGTATGCAATATAATCAATCCCAAAACTCAATTGAGTCCGTAATATTTCAAGGTTATTTAAACCGAATCCTATTGGGCAAAGTTTTGAAAACTATTTGAAAAATTATGTTTGAAGATCATAATATGAATAATTCTTATGAAAACAACATAATTGAATAAAAAACATCAATTAAAACAACAATTTTCGATTTTTTTATTTCAAAATTGAAAGATAATTTTGAAAAATTGAGTGTTTTTGATGAAATTGGTTGTAAAATTCAGTTTCTAAACACTAAACAATCAATGCCTGATATAATGTTCATCCTAGAACTAATCAAAACTAGTCCTAAGTTCAAAAATTAATAAAATAGGGGTTTTAGAGATATTACCTTGAGAAATTTGGATTTTGTGAGAATGTGATGATTTTTGCACTAGTTTGATGATTCCAACAGGTTTAGGAGTTGAAAACTGAATGAAATCTGAATTGAAACCGTTGTTTTTAGACAATATAGAGATAGGGTGAGAGAAGAGAGATGAACGGTGAGAGATAGGATAGAAAAGGGTTTTTTTTGAGAAAATAGGGTATTTTGGGCGTTTAATATCCAGACCCCGTGGGGGTATCGATTCCCTACAGGGGGAATCAATTCCCATTCAAAGGGGGAATCGATTCCCCTTAAAGGGGGTATCGATTCCTCCTGCAAGAAAAAAAATAAAAATCTGTAATTTAAACACTCAAAATGCTAAATTAATTTGCTCTAGTGGTATTGTCAACTCATATTAAGAAGATTAACTATGTTCAAACAATTAATTCTATCCTTAAACATAATTTGAACATATAATTAATTTTTCACAAAGAATCATAAACTCCCCGTAACTAATAGCAAAAAATGCAATTAAAAGTGTTATTTTTATAAGTATTTTCCAAAACTAATTAAAAGTGCTAAACTTATTTTAAACACTAAGTCAAGGTAGGTTGGTCAAACCTAATTCTCTCCTAAGTGTCCAAAATCTTTCTTTATCTAAAGGTTTTGTAAAGATATCCGCTAATTGGTGCAATGTATGAACATATTCAAGAACTATATCTTCTTTAGTGACATGATCTCTAATGAAATGATGTCTAATTTCAATGTGCTTAGTTCTAGAGTGTTGGATGGGATTTTTAATGAGACAAATAACACTAGTATTGTCACACTTGATAGGAATGGTACATACTTCAATTCCATAATCAAAAAGTTGTTGTTTCATCCATAAAACTTGTGCACAACAACTACCAGTTGAAATGTATTTCGCTTTAGTGGTAGATAATGCAACACAATTTTGTTTCTTTGAAAACTAAGAAATCAACATATTTCCAAGGAATTGTCAAGTACCAGAGATGATTTTCCTATCTAATTTTCACCCTCCATAATCCGCATCAGAGAAGGCATGCAAGATAAAGCTACAGTCTCTAGGATACCAAAGTCCTAAACTAGGAATGTCCTTAAGGTATCTAAAGATTCTCTTAACAACTAGTAAATGTGATTCCTTAGGACATGATTGAAATCTAGCACATAAGCAAACACTAAACATAATGTATGTTCTACTTGCGGTTAGATAAAGAAAAGAGCCAATCATTGACCTATATAATTTAACATCCACACATTTACCTCTTTCATCTTTGTCAAGCTTTGTTGATGAGCTCATTGGAGTGTCACGAGGTTTCTCATTTTCCAGTCCAAATTTCTTGAGCACATCATTGACGTACTTAGCTTGATTGATGAAGATGCCATATTTTGTTTTCTTGATTTGGAGTCCCAAGAAAAATGAGAGCTCCCCCATCATGCTCATCTCGAATTCGCTCTGCATTAACTTAGAAAATTCTTGGCAAAGAACATCATTAGTAGAACCAAATATTATATCATCAACATAAATTTGAACTACTAATAAATCTTTACAATTTTCTCTTTAAAAATAATGTAGTGTCAACCTTCCCTTTTGAAAAACCATTTTCAATTAAAAAATTTGACAATCTTTCATATCAAGCTCTAGGAGCTTGTTTTAGACTATAAAGTGTTTTTGTCAATTTAAAAACATGATTTGGAAATTCTGAATCTTCAAAAGTTGTTCCACATACACTTATTCTTTTATAAAACAATTTAAAATGCACTTTTAACATCCATTTGATATAATTTAAACTCATTGAAACATGCAAATGCTAATAACATTCTAATTGCTTTCATTCTAGCTACGGGAGCGCATGTTTCATCATAGTCTATGCCCTCTTCTTGAGTATACCCTTGAGCAACAAGTCTAGCCTTGTTTTTCACTATATTACCACTTTCATAAAGCTTATTCCTAAATACCCATCTAGTACCTACAATAGATTTATTACTAGGCCTTCAACTAATGTACATACTCTACTTCTCTCAAATTGATTTAACTCTTCTTGCATAGCCATAATCCAATGTTCATCATTTAATGCTTCTTTAATATTCTTAGGCTCTATGCATGAAATAAATGCAACATAATTACATATATTTCTAAGAGAAGATCGAGTTGTTACCCCTTTGGATGGATCACCTATTATTTCACCATCCTTGACATAGTTGTACTCTCTTGGGTAAGATACTTCCCTTTATTCAATCGTTGGATTCTCGAGAGGATCTTGAGTTTCCTCATCTTTCGTTTCTTCATTTGATGATGTTCTCCAACGTCATGTCCAACGTCATTTATGTTTATAATACCTACATCATCATTCACACAAGATTTTATTAAATACTCTTCTACAACTAAAGTTCTTTTATTAAATACTCGATAAGCTTTAGAATTTAAGGAATAACCCAGAAAAAATCCTTCATCACTTTTAGCATCAAATTTGCCAAGATTTTCTTTACCGTTGTTTAAAGCAAAACATTTACATCCAAAAGGATGAAAATAGCTAATGTTAGGCTTTTTATTTTTGAAAAGTTCATATGGAGTTTTCTTCAAAATATGATTAATCATTACTCAATTTATAACATAACAAGCGGTATTTGTGGCTTCCGCCCAAAAAT
Organism: Hibiscus syriacus; assembly: GCF_006381635.1. Classification (NCBI taxonomy): domain Eukaryota; kingdom Viridiplantae; phylum Streptophyta; class Magnoliopsida; order Malvales; family Malvaceae; genus Hibiscus; species Hibiscus syriacus. The sequence continues at coordinate 16,450 of NW_024062120.1, read as the reverse complement.
ATGTTGGCAAGTTGTTTTTACAAAGCATGGTTCTAGCCATTTATTCTAAAGTTTGATTTTTCCTCTCAACAACTCCATTTTGTTGAGGGGTTCTAGGTGCTGAAAAATTATGGCTAATACCATTAGAATTACAAAATTCAGTAAATCCAAGATTTTTCAAATTCAGTTCCATGATCACTCATAACACTAGTTATAGAGTAACATTTTTCGTTTTGGATTACATTTGAAAACGTGATGAATTTTTCTAATGCTTCATCTTTAGTACTTAAGAATAGAACCCAAATATATCTAGAATAGTCATCTACCAATACAAATGCATATTGTTTTCTACCCAAGCTAGTAGTCCTAGATGGCCCAAAAAGATCTAAATGGATCAATTGTAACACTCTACTAGTGGATACACCACTAATGGATTTAAAAGAAATTCGCTTTTGTTTTCCTTTAGCACAAGCATCACATATTTTATCATTATCAAATTTTAGTTTAGACAACCCTCGAACTAAATCTCCTTGAATTAACCGTTGCAAAGCACTCATACTAGCATGTCCTAGTCTCCTATGCCATAACCAACTATCATGTTCATCCTTAGCAACTAGGCATAAATTAGTCATATCAAAAGAATCTAAATACACCATGTATATATTTCCTATTCTATGACCAATAAGCATAATCCAATTAGATGCAATGTCAATGACTTTACAATCATTAGTTTCAAACAAGATATTGTATCCTTTATCATAATTGACTAATACTCAATAGATTATGCTTTAAACCATTCACATATAACACATTTTTAATTTGTATGGAAGAGGTATTACCTATAGTACATATACCTTCAATGTGACATTTTGAATTATCACCAAAAGTCACCTCTCCTCCATTTTTGGCGTTGAGCTCTATGAACCGACTTTTGTCACCGGTCATGTGTCTTGAGCATCCACTATAAAGGTACCATGAATTTGAATTTGTTTCTCGTGCCTTGTAACAATGCTCATTTTCCTACAAACATAGATTAATTTTTGATTTTTGGTACCCAAATTCTTTTGGGTCCATATTCATTAGTCTCCAAAATTCTAGTCCCCTTAGGTATCCATTTGTGTAGAATATCCTTATCTTTAGTAGTAATGAGTTCTTTAGGAACCCATATACTTTTAACAATTTTTTCATTAGAGGTTTTTCGGGGACCTCTATGAATGTAGTTTTTAAAACTTTTTCTAACAAAGTTGGATTTTGAATTTTCTCTATTTTTAAAACGTTTTGTTCCAACTTTATTAAAAGAAGCTTTAAGATCATCAATTTTCTTTTGATGATCATCATTGACCTTTGAAAGTAAATTATGCAAATCAGAATATTTCATTTTCAAACTCTTCTAGTTTAATTTGCAAATTTTTTATTTTACTTTCAAGAACATTGTTGGTATTGTATATGAGATTATTTTCATTTTTCAATTTCGAAATATAATTTTTATATTTTAAAAACAATTTCTCATAATCCAAAGCCAACCCATTATATTCCTCTAATAGCTCATCAAACGAATAATCTTCAAAATTAAATGAGCTAGAGGTTACCTGAGAATCTTCCCCGAATGCCATCAAGAACAAGTTTGCTACTTAATGTTCTTCTTCATCGGAACCTTCTTCATCGCTTCATGTAGCCACGTGAGCCTTGTGCTTAATTTTTTATTGACCCTTTCTCTTCAATTGTGGGCAATCATATTTGACATGCCCTGTCTTTTTGCATTCATAGCAAATGATCGAGTCCTTCTCTTTTGGTTCATTCTTGAAGCCTTCATTTTGTTTGAATTTTCTTCATGGATTTGGCCTCATTAATTTTTTGAACCGTTTGGCAAAAAATGCCATTTCCTCGTCATCGTCATCTTCATCTGAATCACTCTCATCTTTTGTTGATTTGAGAGCAACTCCAACGTTTTTCTTCTTCTCCGTCTCCTTCTTTGGTTCATCTCGTCTCTCAAGATCTTTCTTTCCTTTAAGCATCATTTCATGCGTGAGGAGAGAGCCAATAAGCTCATCGAGGGTCAAGGATTTTAAGTTCTTAGCCTCGATGATCGCCATCTTCTTTGATTGCCAAGCTTTTAGAAGAGAGTAAACTAACTTCATTACAAGATTGTCATTTGGAATAATTTCTCAATATGATTTGAGACTATTGACAATCGTGTAGAATCTATCCGTCATAGCTTTGACATCTTCATTCGGTTTCATCTTGAAATTTTCATAGCTATGAGTTAGAAGACTAATTTTAGATTCTTTTACCTCGTTTATGCCTTCATGAGTGACTTGTAGTTTGTCCCATATCTCCTTGGTGGTTGTACAAGATGAAACTCTCTCGTATTCATCCGATCTAAGAGCACAAAAGATAATATGGATAGCTTTGGAGTTGAGCTGGAACATTCTTGTCTCTCATTCACTCACAATCTTGGGTGAGTGGAGGGTTTGATGTATCTATCTATATGACATTTCATGCTCCCATGTCACTTGCTTGAATGAAGTACATCATTTTATTCTTCCAATAAGCATAGTTAGCTGTATTGAAGAAATGAGGCTTGTTGACGGGCATTGAATCAAGAACGAAGTCGGAGTTTGAAGAGCCGATCATTGATGACTTGAATATCGATATAACGCTTCCCGAATCGACTCAAGAGGTGATTAAACCTTCAAATGAGTGAGGCTCTGATACCAATTGTTGAGTTAATCGATCGACGGAATAGGCCAAGAGGGGGTGAATTGACAATAAAACTTTTGGTGTAAGCTTTTGTAAAAAATTGAAAATATTTGCACAGTGATTTAGAGTGTTCAACTTTCTCAACCAAAGTCTACGTCACTACCTTATCTATCCACACTAAGGATTTTCACAAATTCACTAATTTGTCTTTCTTTTGAGAACAAAGAGTAACCTTACAACTCCCTCAAGAATTATACCCCTAAATTCTTGAGAACACTTTCTCTCAAAGAGAAAAATACAAATTTTGCAAACGTACAGAAATTCTCACAAGGAAAGATGTTTGCACAATTCTAGAACAAGAAAAGAACACTCAAGAATGAATACAATTGAGTACAAATGGTGTTCTTGAAAGCTAAATGAACATTGAAGGAAAATTGGCTTGAATTGCACAAACTTGGTGTTTGATGCTTTCTATCTTGTTTCTCAATGTTTCTTGTTTCTTTTGTTGATCAATGGCTCCAAAGCTTGTTTAAATATTCCTTCAATTGATTCTGAACGTTGGAGATGATTAGTGGAGTTAATAGAGCCGTTTAAGTGTAAAAACAATTAATAAAATAGCTTGGAGCGTGGGGGAATCGGTACCCCTTCAAGGAATCGATTCCTGCAGTGTAAAATTTCCAAATATTTCGACCGTTACACAGGGGGAATCGGTACCCCTGGGGGAATCGATTCCCTCCAAGCAATCTGTTATTTCTCGAAGCCAAAACCATTCAGGGGGAATCGGTTCCATCCTTGGGCGGAATCGGTTCCCTCTGGGCAATCTGCCTATTTTTGTTTGAGATTTATTAAGAAATGATTTTTTACTCGATTAAGGCTCGAAATACTTTGTAAATTTGTTTAAAAGATTAAAACATATTTTTACACTTGAGTAAGGATTTGAAATAGACATTTTGTAAAACTTGGAGTAATATTTTGGTATTCGAATAGTTGTATCGAATATACTTAAAAATCATTTGTAAAATCTTAAAATTCATTTAACTTAATTTATTATATCGAAACATCAAAATGTTTTCAAACACATTAATTCAATACTTTTTTTCCTGGATTCTTGCATTTGAAAATTCTTATTTTTAGGAAAAAAGTGAAACTTTATTGCCTGCCAACTGTAATCAAAATTATTGTTGAAACACCCTGAAGAATCCCAATTTACTCTCCAGGTATCCATCCCCTCACCATTCATTTTATTATCTATTTGTTTGTTCAAACTATATTTTAAATTTTACATTTTTTAATTGGTAAAATTTTACATTAATTACGAGCAGTTTTTAGGTTTGCGAGGATGATGATAATTTTTATATTTATAAAAAATTGAAAAATAAATAATTTTTTCATAGCTTTTAAAACATTAGTAATGAAGAAATTATTTAAATATTATTTAATATGATATGCGGTTACCCTTTAGTTTTCATTAATGGTGTACGACGAGGATGATGATAATTTTTATTTTTAAATGGTTAATTGTATCATATATTTTTAAACTATGGTTTTTATTTTAAACTAATTTTTAAATTTTTGATTGTTTTAATTTTATTATCAAAATATGTTTTTTATTATTTTAAATTAGTCCTTAAAATTTTAAATATTTCAATTTCATCCTCAAATTATGACTCTCATTTTAAACTGGTCCTCAAACTTTTGAATCTTTCAATTTCATCTCCATATTCGTCCAAATATTCATCTCAAACACTTTTTTTGCCAAACATATAATAATAGAGTTTAGCAAAATGATTTATTAACAGTGAATATAAATAGCATATACCTATAATTTGAGATAAAATTAAAATGTTTAAAAGTTGTGGACCAATTTAGAATGAGAATTATAATTTAGGGATGAAATTGAATGTTAGAAAGTTTAAGGTTTAACTTGGAATTGAAAGTCGTAACCTAAGAATAAAATTGGAACGTTAAAAGTTTTAAATATCAATTTAGATTGAAGATCATAGTGAGGATGCATAATACAATCAACTCATTTTTTAATACGTTTCTTTTTGGGGTTCTCAGTTTCTTTTTCGCTCTACGTAAATGCAGGGGATATCTTCGGACAAGATCTTGGATGTAAGAAACCTTTTAGCAGTCCACGTTGAGACCTGCCATTTGACCAACTTCTCCCTCAATCACGAGGTACAACTTTCTAATTTGGGAAATGGAAATATGCCGATCGACATCCACTGTTAAATCTACGTAGAAAAACATGCAGTAGGGCAGACAAGAGCAGCTTTTACCAGTTCATCCATGGTGGTTACTAGTTATTAGATCTGCTTTGGAACAGTATTGACGTTTGAGAATTTCTCCTACAGGTACGAGGAAATCAACTTAAGGATTCCGTACGTCTCCTTAAACCCATTGTTTTGAAAATCGGACCGGACCGGTTGGTTCAACCGAAATCGCTGCCTAGTCCGTTCAATCTATACCGGTTGAACCGTTATTAGTGAACCGGCCGGAACCGCTGAACCGTACAAACCGGATCGGCTGAAAATCGAAAAAAATGAAAAAACCGCCAATTTTGTTTTTTTTTTTAAAAATTAAACCAAACGACGTCGTTTAGTAAACGAGCCAAGTCGAATTCGAGAATTGCTGAGCTCGACTCGAACTTGAAAACTTTAAAGTAAGCTCAACTCGACTCAAACTCACGAGCTAAAAATTATCAAGTTCAACGAGAACTCGAAATATAATATTGAAACTTGAACTCGAAAAGGCTTGAACTCAAAAAAAAATTAGAAGCTCGATTGAAGCATAAAATTCGAGCTTGATTGAAGTGAAAGAATAATTCACTCAATGCTCACCAAAAGGTTCCATGATTTTGAATGTCAAATTATTTTTATTATTTATAGAAGTTAGTTGTGATGCTCTTCTATGTTTCTTAGCTATGTGTGATTGTTTTGTTTTTATATTTTTACTCTTTAGACTTTTGGGATGCTCTTCTATGTTTCTTAGCCATGTAGGATTGTTTTAAAAAATTAAACCAAACAATATTATTTTTTTATCCCCAAATTTGTTTTTAATTATAGTTATATAATTATATTTATTATTTAATATGTTTTACCTTAATTATTATGTTAGTTAATTTGAATTATTTTGTTTCACTTGATTTTATGGTTTTTAACTTATATATGTTATGACTTGCTTTGAATATAACTTGTGATATAAAAAATTATTTTTTATTAAATATTTTTGGTATTTTTATTTAATTTTTAAATAATTATGACGTCGTTCGGTTCTTTCGACCGGTCAGATCGATTCGACCGGTTGAACTAGTGAACCGGTAGCATGACCGGTTCGCTAACCGGTCGGTTCTGAAAACCATGCGTTAAACCTTGTCAGCCGTCTATCATCCAAGGTGTCTTCCCCGATTCTGCTGTTAACTTTTGGTCTCTTTGGTTACTCGTCCTTTTAACTTATTTCTACGCAGAGGATTACATGGAGGATCTAGCGGTCGCGCACATCCGACGGCTCCTCGACATTGTAACCTGCACAACCTCATTCGGTTCGCCGAAATCGGCTGGTTGAACCAGTCCCAAAGAATCGGGTTCTAAGGAATCGACAGTCGTCGACAATGGTCCGACCCATGGGTGTGAATCTCCGGATAACTCCAAGGAGAGGAAAAAATCGACGCTACTGCGGCAGCGGTGTCGATGTGTCCTCCGCCGCGGCTCGGCCAGTTCTACGATTTCTCCTTTTCTCACCTCACTCCCCCTATCCAATGCAATTTCTTTTTGCTAGCCATGCATGAACTCTTCTTTTTTATTTTTGTCTATGTTGACATTCTTTTCTTATTTAATTTTTATAGATATTAGAAGATCCAGTCGTCCATTCCTGGAGGATAAAACAGTAGTTGACTTTTTCCAAATTGATGTAAGTGGGATTCTTTAATTTGATCATCTTGTTTCATTTTTTGCTTAAAAAATGAGGGCTAATTAGGTCCTATGGAATCCAACTAAAACTGAAGGTTCGAGTTTGTAGTGGGAAACCGATGACCATAGTTTCTTCCGGAACGGGTTTTACCATGCCGGAAAGCGACCACTTCTGTGTCACTCTCTGTCTCTTATGCAGCTGATTAGCAGGGTTTTCGATGCTGTAAGTTCCATCGCAATTGAAGTTGATTAACTTTCCATGAAAGTTTTATTCAGTTTAAAGAACACTAATTTTTCTTGCAGGCATACAAGGCTCCTATGAAAGCTTTCACCGAGCATAATAAAGTAGTAAAATTTTCGATCTAGTTGTTTTAATACGATTTAGAGCAGTTGGTTTGGAACACACTTTTTGTTTTATATTGTTTTCATATTTAAAACTCAGTTTGGCAACCTTCCTTACGGGTTTCGGGCAAATACTTGGGTTGTTCTTCCTGTGGTGGTGGATAACCCGTCGGCTTTTCCGCCACTTCCGGTGGAAGATGAAAACTGGGGAGGAAATGGTGGTGGATAACGGAGAGATGGTAAACATGACAATCGACAATGGGCAAAAGAGTTTGCGACTTTGGCAGCTATGCCTTGCAAAACACCAGAAGAGAGGCAAATACGAGATAGGAAAGCATTTATGGTCCATAGTTTGTTCGTCAACATTTCGGTCTTTAAAGCGATCGCGGCAATCAAGAACATCATCGAAGTCGATCAGAATGCTTTAAACGACCCTTCTGCTGTTGAAAATTTGATATGCACTGAAAGTAGCATGCAAAAGTTGAAAAACAAATTCCACCGAAAGTTTTTGTTGAATTTGGGTAATGATATAATTGTAATTTAGTCATTGTACTTTAGTATATTTATAAGATTAGTCTTTAGGCTTCAACTATATACCCTAACCCATTTAACTTCAAAATTATCACAAATCATTCTAGCTTTTCCCAATACTAGAGAATTTAGAGAGTTTCTTGAGAGTTGTTTCTTCTTTTATCAAGAGATAATTGTTATTGTTTTCTTCTTGGTAGATATAGAAAAAGTTGTAATTCCTATTTTCTCGTAGTGAAATTCTTCTACCGTTTCCCGTGATTTTACCCTATATTATTAAGGGGTTTTCACATAAAATTTGTGTCTTATTTATCATCATTTTTATTTTCTCAAATTATCAGTTGCAATTTTGCTCTATCCGATAGCCATATTCCGCAACAATTGACATCAAAGCCATATTAGAGTGTAATATCTACTTATTGTCTTTGTGTTGCTATCAAAAGGTGGATCCTCCAACATAAGAAAGTAAGAAGTTATTACCCATTCTTTGAAGGTTTCAGAGAACTATTCATGATAGTGAAATAGTGAGAGCTATCCGTAAAAGAAAATATGACAACGAATTTGATATTGAAAAATTCAATGGGAGAAATTTCTCATTGTGGAAATTGAAGATGAAGGTCATATTGAGGAAAGACGGTTGTCTAGCAGCTATCAGTGAAAGGCCGATAGATTTCACAGATGACAACAAATGGATCGAAATTGACGGGAATGGTATGACAAACTTTCATCTAGCATTAGCATTAAGTATTGTCAAACATCAAGGAGAAGAAGACAACTAAGGAGATATGAGATCATCTCACTAAATTGTACGAGGCCATCGTTGCACAATAAAATTTTCCTTAAGAGAAAATTGTACACTCTCCGGATGCCATAATCTACTTCAGTGACGGAGCACTTAAACAAACTTAACACTTTATTTTCTCAGCTTACATCCCTAAGATGTACAATAGGAAAACAAGAACGTGTTGAACTTCTACTTCAAAGTCTACCTGATTCGTATGATCAACTCATCATCAACTTAACAAACAGTAATGTCACCAGTCTAGTCTTCGATGACGTTGCAGATGATGTTCTACAAGAAGAAAATCGGCGCAAGAACAAGGAAGACAGACAAGTAAATATGCAACAAGCAGAAGCATTGACAACGATGAGAGGGAGATCAATGGAACGTGGCCAAAGCAACAGTCACAAACATAGTAGATCAAAGTCGAGAAGCAAGAAGAATTTAAAGTGCTACAACTGTGGAAAGAAGGGTCACTTGAAGAAGGATTGTTGGAGCCTAAATAAAAACTCCAACCCACAAGGCAATACTGCAAACACTTCAAATGATGGAGATGATCTATGTTGTGAAACATCAACCACCGTAGAAGGCAAAATTTTTTTTTGTAGATATATGGCTCATTGATTCGGGAGCAACATATCACATGACCTTAAGAAGAGAATGGTTCCATCATTATGAACCTGTTGCAGGAGGATCTATGTATAGTTGTAATGATCATGCCTTAGAGATTATTGGCGTGGGAACCATCAAATTAATATGTATGATGAAATAATTAAAGTTATTCGAGATGTACGACACGTGAAAGGCCTAAAGAAAAATTTATTATCCTACGGATTGTTGGATAATAATGCAAGTAAAATTGAAACACGGAAATGAATCATGAAGGTATTCCATGGAGCGCTTGTGGTGATGAAAGGCGAAAAGATAGCAACAAACTTGTACATGTTGAAGGCAGAGACTTTTCTAGAAGCAAAGCCTCTGTTGCCTCATGTAGTTCAGATTCTGCAATGCTATGACATCAGAAACTTGGACACATGTCAGAAAAAGAAATGAAAGTCCTTGTGGATCAAAAGCTACTTCCAGGCTTAACAAAGTTATCACTTACTTTGTGTGAGCATTGCATAACAAGTAAGTAGAACCGGTTGAAATTCAACACATCAAATTGTAGAGGTAAAACTGTTCTAGAATTGGTTCATTCTGACGTATGGCAAGCACCAGTTACATCCCTAGGCGGAGCAAAATAGTTTGTCTCATTTATTGATGACTACTCCAGGAGATGTTGGATGTACCCTATTAAGAAGAAGTCATACGTGTTTTCAACTTTCAAAACTTCAAGCGCGGGTGGAGCTTGATTATGGAAATAAGATCAAGTGTTTTAGAACAAATAATGGAGGAAAATACACAAGTGAAGAATTTGATGACTTTTGTAGGAAAGAACGCATCAAAAGATAGTTCACAATGGCGAACACTCCTCAACAAAATGGAGTGGCAGAGCGGATGAACAAAACCTTGTTAGAAAGAACAAGAGCAATGTTGAGGGCTGCAGACCTAGAAAAATCATTTTGGGCTGAAGTAATCAATACCGCTTGTTATTTGGTGAATCGAGCTCCATCAACTGCAATAGAGCTGAAGACACCAATGGAGATGTGGAATGGTAAACCAACTGATTATTCAAACCTCCATGTATTTGGAAGTATTGTGTACGTGATGTACAACTCCCAAGAAATTTCAAAGCTAGATCCAAAATCCAGGAAATGCAAATTCTTGGGGTATACTGATGGAGTAAAGGGGTATCGCTTGTGGGATCCCACTGCCTGCAAAGTGATCATTAGAAGGGATGTTATCTTTGTAGAAGATAAACTACAAAGAAAAGAAGAAGATGGTAGCACTGAGTCAGAGACTACGCAGATACATGTGGAAAAGGAGTTTGAACAAGGAGATTATTCTGAAGCAGAACCAACAAATGATTAACAAGAACCAGAGAGTTCTGAAGCTCCAATAACTCGTCAATCAGATCATATGAGAAGACGTCCCAATTGACACTCAGATTATGTTATAGAAGGAAATATTGTATACTGCCTTTTAACAGAGGACGATGAGTCATCAACATACCAAGAGGCAAAAAATAGCTCAGATTATTGATGATGGCGATGCAAGAAGAAATCGAAGCCCTTCATAAAATAATACATGAGACCTTGTGCCACCACCACAAGGAAGGAAGCCAATTGGTAACAAATGGTCCTTCAAAATCAAGTGAAATGGTGACGATCAAGTTGAGTGGTATCGTGCAAGACTGGTAGTCAAAGGATATGCTCAAAAAGAAGGTATTGATTTTAGTGAAATCTTTTCTTCAGTGGTTGGCTAACAACAATTTGAGTAGTCTTGGCAATATGTGCTACATTGAATTTACATCCAGAGCAACTAGATGTTAAAATAACTTTTCTTCATGGAAATCTTGAAGAAGAGATTTATATGCTCCAGCCTGAAGGTTTTAAAGAATACGAAAAGAAGAACTTGATTTGCAGGTTGAACAAATCTTTGTACGGTCTAAATCAGGCGCCGAGGTGTTGATATAAGATATTTGATTCTTCATTATGTGCCTTGGATACAACAGACTTAATGCAGACTCTTGTGCTTATTTCAAAAGGTTTGGTGATAATGTTTTGTTATATTGCTATTGTATGTGGATGAAATGTTGGTTGCAAGACCCAAAAAAGATTATATTGAAGAATTGAAGGCACAAATGGCTAGGGAATTTTTAAATGAAGGACTTGGGATCAAAACAAGATTCTAGGGATACAAATTCACTGAGACAAAAGTAATAGGAAGATTTGGCTTTCACAAAAGAATTACTTGAAGAAGATATTGTCAATATTCAATATGCAAGATTGTAAGCCAATTTCTACCCCTCTTCCTATTAACTTCAAATTATCCTCTAGTATGAGTCCTAGCAGTGAAAAAGAAAGGATGGAGATGTCTCGAGTACCGCATGCATCGGCAGCGAGAAGTTTAATGTTTGCTATGATATGCACAAGACCAGACATTGCACAAGAAGTGGGAGTGGTTAGTCGGTACATGGCGAATCCAGGCAAAGAGCATTGAAATACAGTAAAGAGGATCCTGAGATACATCAAAGGGACCTCAAATGTTGCATTATATTACAGAGGATCAAATTTACTTATCAATGGGTATGTTGATTCTGACTATGCAAGGGATTTGGATAAAAGCAAATCTACTACAAGATATGTGTTCAAAATTGCTAGTGGAGCTGTAAGTTGGGTTTTAAAATTACAGTCAGTTGTGACTACATCCACAACCGAGGCAGAATATGTAGCAGCTACATAAGCCAGTAAAGAAGCAATTTGGTTGAAGATGCTATTGGAGGAGTTTGGGCACAATCAAAAGTATATCTCTTTGTTTTGTGACAGTCAAAGCGCCTTGCATCTAGCAAGGAATCTAACATTTCATTCAAGGACAAAGCACATACGTGTTTAATACCATTTCATTCGTGAAAAGGTGGAAGAAGGGACGGTAGATATATAGAAGATCCATACCAAAAACAACATAGTAGATTTCATGACGAAGGCAATCAATGCTGATAAATTTACCTGGTGTCGATCCTCTTGTGGCCTGTCAGAAACGTAAGCAACATGGAGGTACAAGGTAGAAAGAATGGTGTGAAGATATGATTGTTCCAATCAAATCTTCAAGTGGGAGATTGTTGAAAATTTGATATGCACCGAAAGTGCATGCACCGAAAGTAGCATGCAAAAGTTGAAAAAAAATTCCACCGAAAGTTTTTGTTGAATTTGGGCAATGGTATAATTGTAATGAGTCCTAGCAGTGAAAAAGAAAGGATGGAGATGTCTCGAGTACCGTATGCATCGGCAGTGAGAAGTTTAATGTTCGCTATGATATGCACAAGACCAGACATTGCACAAGCAGTGGGAGTGGTTAGTCGGTACATGACGAATCCAGGCAAAGAGCATTGGAATATAGTAAAGAGGATCCTGAGATAAATCAAAGGGACCTCAAATGTTGCATTATGTTATGGAGGATCAAATTTACTTATCAATGGGTATGTTGATTCTGACTATGCAAGGAATTCGGATAAAAGCAAATCTACTACAGTATATGTGTTCAAAATTGCTGGTGGAGCTGTAAGCTGGGTTTTAAAATTACAGTCAGTTGTGGCTACATCCACAACAGAGGCAGAATATGTAGCAGCTACATAAGCCAGTAAAGAAGCAATTTGGTTGAAGATGCTATTGGAGGAGTTTGGGCACAATCAAAAGTATATCTCTTTGTTTTGTGACAGTCAAAGCGCCTTGCATCTAGCAAGGAATCTAACATTTCATTCAAGGACAAAGCACATACGTGTTTAATACCATTTCATTCGTGAAAAGGTGGAAGAAGGGACGGTTAGATATAGAAGATCCATACCAAAAACAACATAGTAGATTTCATGACGAAGGCAATCAATACTGATAAATTTACCTGGTGTCGATCCTCTTGTGGCCTGTCAGAAACGTAAGCAACATGAAGGTACAAGTAGAAAGAATGGTGTGAAGATATGATTGTTCCAATCAAATCTTCAAGTGGGAGATTGTTGAAAATTTGATATGTACCGAAAGTGCATGCACCGAAAGTAGCATGCAAAAGTTGAAAAAAAATTCCACCGAAAGTTTTTGTTGAATTTGGGCAATGGTATAATTGTAATTAGTCATTGTGCTTTAGGATATTTACAAAATTAGTCCTTAAGCTTTAACTATAAATAACCTAACCCATTTAGCTTCAAAATCATCCCAAATCATTCAAGCTTTATCCCAATACTATAGAATTTAGAGAGTTTCTTGAGAGTTGTTTTCTCATTTTTATCAAGAGAGAATTGTCATTGTTTCCTCCTTGGTAGATATAGAGAAGTTATAATTCCTATTTTCTCATAGTAAATTCTTATACCGTTGCCTATGGTTTTTACCCTATATTATTTAGGGGGTTTTCACGTAAAATGTGTCTTTTTTATCTTTAATTTTATTTTCTCAAATTATCAGTTGTGATTTTGCTCTATCCGATAGCCGTATTCCGCAACTTCATGTGAGTGAACAGTTTTTGCTGAATGATTACAATGGAGAACTAAGAGAGAGGCTATGCATTTGCTAACTTTACCCATTTTTTGTAGGATACCTCTACTCTAGGTGTTGTGGTTGTAAGACATTGTGGCTATACAACAGTAGTAAAAGTTTATGCTGATGTAAATTGGGAGGGGAATCCCATTCCAAAAGATATCGACATCGAGAACTAACCTGAAGGAGGGACAAATGCTTTAAATGTCAATAGGTCGAGCTCATCTCATTCTCATGCCCGTATCATTAGCAAGTTATTCTTATTGTAAACACAAAGACGTACATTATAGGATTACAGGATATCATTAGCAAGTTGTTCTTAATGTCTCTTTTTTAAAAGTTTGATCCATCCATTGACACTTAGCATTTATTTTTGAATCTTCTTTCCCCAAAAGTTTAACATGTAAAATTCTTATACATTAATCATCTCTATTTCTCGCTCTCTCAAAAGGCAGAAAAACAAAATGCTTATAAGTTCTGTATAGATATTTCTGTTTGTTCATATGCCATTCTCCTGATGAGTTGATCGAAATGGCACATAAATACCATGCTGATACTGCTCTTCCTAAACTGGTTAGTACCTTTGCAATCGACATTTCCTTTTTCTCTGTGATGTCTTAGTGCTTAACATATTTGGCTTTTACGACTTCAAATCTTTTAGGTGGCAGATTTTGGCTCCCTTGAACTTTCACCAGTTGATGGAAGGACTTTGACAGATTTTATGCATACAAGGCGTTTGCAAATATGTTCTCTGGGGCGTGTGGTAAATAAGCCATCTCAGTAACTTTTTAACACACATTATAGCATGCATCATCTTTCTTACTGAATTTCCAATTACTCATCTCTTATCCTCATCTTTCCATCTTTCCTATCATTTTAGGTTGAGCTTGCAGACAAGCTGCCGCATTTCAATCACTCTGTATACATGAAATGGTTGTTCGAGCCTACAAACACGTGTTACAGGCGGTTGTATCTTCAGTTGATAGTATAACTGATTTGGCTGCATCAATGGCAGCATGTTTAAATATTTTGTTGGGAACTCCGCTGAATGAAAATGGTGATCTAGATATCATTAATGATGAAAAGTTAAAATGGAGATGGGTGGAAACCTTCCTTTCAAAGAGGTTTGGGTGGCAGTGGAAATCGGAAAGCTGCCAGGACTTGAGAAAGTTCGCCATTCTTCGTGGATTGTCCCATAAGGTACAATCATCTTAACATAGCATGGGGAGTCTTAAGATGTATGCTTCTTCCTCTCCATTTTTTAAACGAAATGATAATTTCTCAGGTGGGGCTTGAGGTTGTGGCGAGGACTATGACATGGATACTCCAACTCCTTTTAGGAAGTCTGATATCATAAGCATGGTCCCTGTGTACAAGGTAAATAAATCACTAAGTGGAATTTAACATTGGAAAATTAATGGTCTTGCAGTGCTTGCTTTCGACTTTGTTTGACATTGTTTCTTCCCTGCAGCGTGTTGCATGTTCATCTGCAGATGGGCGTACGCTATTGGAGTCATTTAAGACTTCTCTGGATAAAGGTAAATTGGAGGACGCAGTCAATTATGGCACTAAGGTAAGATGAAGTATCTCTTTGTATGTTGTTTTAAATGTTTTGAATCTTCATAAAAATCAAAAACATCTAAACCAATATTTGATTTTTATTTATTTATTTTAAAGGCACTTTTAAAACTCGTGTCGGTTTGTGGTCCTTACCATCAGATGACTGCAGGAGCATACAGCCTGTTGGCTGTTGTGCTTTATAATACAGGGGACTTCAATCAGGTATTTTCTCTAAAATATTTTTAACATTTCTATCCATGCACCACTTGACCAAATTTATCTGCATGACTTTCTAAATGACTCAACTTTTGTACCTATTGAAATCCATTGATGATCGATCGAAAGATATAAAACAAAATAAGTGGAAATCATCTATTAATTTTTTGGAAATTTATCTCTTAGGCAACTTTGGTATTTTCTTTTTAAACGTTTTGCAATATACCGATCTGTATCCCGCATTAATAATTCTTTCAAGGTTTTACAATGTACCCATCTGTTTTTGATTTGTTTAGGAAACAATTTATCAGCAGAAAGAGTTGGATATAAATGAAAGAGAGCTTGGGCTTGATCATCCTGATACAATGAAGAGTTATGGAGACCTAGCTGTCTTCTTTTATCGTCTTCAACATACAGAGTTGGCTTTAAAGTATGCTTTTACATCTTTCGAATAAATACATATTTGCTGTAGCTCCCATTGTCTTTAACTTTGAGGTTAAGATTTAGTCCTAAGCCTTGGTGGAAAGAGAAAGAAAACCTTATTTGTGATTTCTGTTAAAATCAAGAGAGGGACGACAATGAGTTATGCTTAGGGTATATACTTAACCAGATAATAGGTTGTGTTTAGCTGATAGTTGTTTTTCCTTTGTGATTTGTAATTTGACTTCCTTTGCAAGAAACATCATTGACTGAATATGGTATTAGAGTTCGAGCCTAATCTTGTCTTTTTTCCCCTCTAGTTCTAGGTACGTAAATCGTGCATTGTATCTTTTGCTTTTAACATGTGGACCATCACATCCAAATACGGAAGCCACCTACATTAATGTAGCAATGATGGAAGAAGGGTTAGGAAATGTTCATGTTGCTCTTCGATATCTCCACGAGGCCCTCAAGTGCAACCAAAGACTATTTGGAGCTGATCATATACAGGTAAACTATCATATTAACAATCGATAATGATCTAATCTGTTTATAAAGTATACGTTTAATGTATTTTTTGGCGTCTACAGACTGCTGCCAACTACCATGCCATTGCTATTGCTCTCTCCTTGATGGAAGCTTACTCCTTAAGTGTTCAACATGAACAAACTACACTACAAATATTGCAGGCAAAACTAGGATCTGAGGACCTACGTACACAGGTAATTTGATGTTTGTTTATGATTAAATCCAATGATCACTGGTCTTCTGATAATTTGATATTTTTATGTCTTCTTAAGAATGCGGCTGCATGGCTTGAGTACTTTGAGTCTAAGGCTTTAGAGCAGCAAGAGTCCGCACGGAACAGCACTCCAAAGCCTGATGTATCA